>NC_057806.1:114115323-114335912 GCF_018294505.1 Triticum aestivum
CCTCGCGATAGAAGGATGCCGGGCGTGTGCCCCGTGCGCGCGGCCACGCGCTCCAGCCACCTCCTGCTTGCCGCACCCCCTCGACGCCTGGACTCCGTCTGCGACGCCACGCTACCCCCTGGACCCCCTTGACGCTCTTGCACTCTCCCTCGACCTCGTTCCCTTCTCCGTCTCTCTCTCACGCGCGCGACCGAACGCAGCTGTCGCCACCGACGAGCTCCCCCATGGCCATAGCCATCTTTGAGCCTCTCCGATGCGCCCCCGAGCTCCGCCTGGTGCCCCTCTTCCTCCTCGCCAAGCCACGCAAGAAGAGGATCACCATGCCGTCGTCTTCGAGCTCGTCGCCACCATTTCTGCTGGCCGGACTACGCCGGTTGATTCGCCGCCTCCGACGCTTCCCCGAGCACGTTGGCCATCCCTATGTCACCACAGTGAGCCCCCGAGTCGTTTCCCCCTTTTCCCCTGGTCGTTTTTGACGTCTAGGCCATAGCCCCATCTTGGTCGAGAACTCCACGCCACCGACGATGTCGCCGCCGTGGCCACAGCCACCGCAGCTTGTGTCAGAGCACACCATCATGCTCAGCACGATCCCATGAGCCCACAGACAACCGCAGCGCCCCCTCCCATGCTTTGTAGCGCTATCCCTAGGATGCCTGAGCTGCTGCCACCGCTGAACCTCGTCGCCGGCCATTTTTCCGGCCACCCCAGCTCCTACCACCACCCCCAATGGATGCGCCTCAATTCCAGGAACCCGTAGGTGCAACCCACGGATCGAATGGTGCCCTGTAGAGCATTTCCGAGCCACCCCGCCGTCTCTGTCGTCGCCGGCGGCTAAACACCGGCGACCCCTGACCCGTTGACCGGCATGGGTTGACCCCACTGCCCGGTTTGACCTCCCCCTCTCTCTCACTGACTTACGGGCCCCGCCCGACTAATTACTCTAGTTAGCGCTAATTAGCTAGTTAGGTTAGTTACTACAGACGCTGACCAGTGGGCCCAGGCTAGTTAGTTAGGGCTAACTAACTTAGTTAGTTGACTGGGTCACTAACCAGTGGGTCCCATTGGTCAGGTTTGACCTGGTCGACGCCTTTGACCTGCTGACATCACCTTGACGTCATGCTGACGCAGTAATACATTTTCTGGATTTAGTTTAAATTATAATAATTCAGAAAATTCCAGAAAATGCCCAAAACTTCTAAAAATCATAGAAAATCAACCGTAACTCCAAATGAAATAAATTATATATGAAAAATTATTAGAAAAATTCAAGGAATCTGTTTATGGCATTTTCATGCATGTTTGAACAATGCATGTTCTCTGTTTTGGACAAAACAAATAAATGGCATTTAACTAATCATATATGGAATTTGAATTTGAATCTTGTATTCAATCCAACTTCATTTAATTGTGTTGCTAGTTGCATTAGCTCAATCAACAACATATTGACATGTCATTATCATGCATCATGTTGTGCATTGCATTGATTGTGTTCCTTCTCTATTGCCGGTGATTGTCCCCTCTCGGTAGACGCTGCTCCGACGCTGTGATCGTTGACACTGATGAAGACTCAATGTTATCTTCAGAAGTGCCAGGCAAGCACAACCCCCTTGTTCATTCTGATACAAGCCCACTCTCTCGCTCCTGCTCTCTTTTACTGCATTAGGACAACAACGATTCAACTGTTACTTGCTGCGGTAGTTGAGCCCCTTATCCTCTGCATGACCTGTCATTGCCACAGTAAATAGATGAAACCCACTAGTATGAGTAGGAGTTGTTTGAGCCCTGATGTGCCTACTCATCCATGCTTGTTTGTCATGCCTGCTATTGCATAGAGTTGTGTCAGGTCTGATTCATCGGGGATGAACCGGAGGTGTGTAAACATGTCCTACAGTGTGTGAACTAAGTGTGTGAACACGATTTGGTAAAGGTTTCGGTGAGTGGCCATGTAGGAGTACATGGTGGGTTGTCTCATTGAAACCGTCCTCAGGAACTGAGTTCTGTGTTTGTGATCCATGAAACAGTTACTACCATGCATTGGGCCCGAAACCAATGGACCCTCTTGGCTTCTTAATCACCTTAGTCCTCTGTCCAGGAGTTGCACCTAGTTTCTGGTGTTTGTAGGATATGTGTTGGCGGCCGTGCACAGTGCTGACCCCAGGGGTGGGCTATGTTGCGGTAGATACACTGTGGCCGGGCATGCCGGGCGCCCGTTTGGTGTCTCGGAACCCTGTACACATCGTTCGGGGCCGTATGTGGAAACCTCGGCCGGACTCCCTGCGGATGGAACCTGGATAGGCTATAAACCTGGACTAGAGACTTGAGTGTTTAGGTAGGCCATGGCCGACACCCTCGTTGGGCTTCCGCTTGAAGGTTGCCGAGTACATGTCGTGTAAACGACGGTAAGTGGTGGAAGCGTGTGTGAAGAAGTACACCCCTGCAGGGTTATCATTATCTATTCGAGCCGGATTCCTCGGATATGGAAACTTGGACCCCCTGCATAGTTCATAGACAAGTGAAAGTGGATACTCTAAAACTCGCAAGATAAGAGTGAGTGCTATGGATGGCGTTCTCGTAGGGAGGCGGAAGCGGATCCATAGTGGTGTATTGAATGGCGAATATGTGGACTCGTGTGCGCCACCTCAAAGAGTTGCTTGCAGTCGTAGTTTAGGATAGCCACTGAGTCAAAGCTGGCTTGCTGCAGTTAAACCCCACCATCCCTTTTGTTGACAATGATGCATATGTAGCTAGTTCTGATGTAAGTCTTGATGGGTACATTTGTACTCACGTTTGCTTAATTTATGTTTTGCAGAGAGACGTCAGTATCACTAGTAGTTCCGCTTGGACTTCGACGTTTAGCTTCTTACCTCAGCTACGATCTTGTACCCTTGGGAGTGTCTTGTAGATAGTCAGGCTTCTGAGCCTTCTTCTTTTGTAGTTGTCTGTACTCAGACAAGTTAAGCTTCCGCGTGTGCTTTGACTTGTATGCTCTGAATGTTGGGTCATGAGACCAATGTTTGTAATATCTCGCTCCTCGGAGCCTAATGAATAAATACTCTGAGTCGTAGAGTCTTGTTGTGATGCCATGTTGTATTGCACATATTGAGCATATTGTGTGTATGATTGAAATGCTTGGTATGTGTGGGATCCGACAACCTAGTGGTTTATCCTTGGTAGCCTCCCTTATGGGGAAATGTAGTCTTGTGCTTCCATGAGCCATAGTAGTCCGCTACAGCCCGGTTCACCGGAGTCCTGCTAGCCCAGCACAACTACTCAGGACACTTGACTAGCCGGCATGTGTTTCACTTTGTTCCTGTGTCTGTCCCTTCGGGGAAATGTCACGAGGTGACATCTGAAGTCCTGCCTAGCCTTCTACGGCCCGGGTTCCCGGTGTCATGTTAGCCCAGTGCTACAGCCCGGATTCACACGCTGCTGACCGACATGCTCGATGTTGATTCATGTATGCCTGTCCCCGTAAGTTAGTGCCACTTTGGGTTCACGACTAGTCATGTCGGCCCGGGTTCTCTGTCATATGAATGCTAGAGACACTATCATATACGTGAGCCAAAAGGCGCAAACGGTCCCGGGCCATGGTAAGGCGACGGCCCCCGGCGCGAGCGCTCGCCGCCGACCCGTCGGCCGTCGCCTCCCTCCTCTGCTTCCTCCCCTCCCAACCTCGGCCATCGTCGGGCCTGCCTCCTCACCCTGCACCCTCTGTAAACCACCCCCCTCTCTCTCTCTCTCTGCTAGCTAGGGTTAATTTATTTAGGTTTTATTTATGTTAATTAGGTTATCTATTTAGTTATGAATTTAGATAGGTTTCAAAATTTGCTGAATTTATATGCAAATTTGAACTAGACATGTGGATATGTCATGTTTTGGTAAATGATCCGAGTTGCCTATGTTACGCTGGAATGTCATTTCCATTCCGGTGAATTTCAGGCGCTCGATATGTCCATTTTTTAGCAAAGGTCATGCCGAAATTTCCCGTGAATAAAGGCATGATTTGTGCTACATAGTTGGCATATCGAGTGCTGGCACATAGATTTCTTTTTTATCGCATTTCTCATTTATTCATACTTTTAGAAATAAATGAGGACACTTAATCATAGGAAACATGTCGAACAATGTAGAAACTAGGCCTTCTGACCAAGATGCTGACGAGATGGATTATGAGGGTGAACAAGACTACCTCGACTTTTTGACTGCTAAGCAAGGTTTGCAGGTCTGCCTCGATGATGGTACTGATGCCGACACCGACACCGACGACGCCGGCACCGATGGCGGCGCCGAGACCGGTGGGGAAGGTACCGCCGGGGAAGATACCGGCGCCGATGCCGGTACCGAAAAGAGGCATAAGAAGCAGAGGATACAAAAACCTAACAAACTAGGGATTGGACGACTTGTGATCACAAAGATGGCACCTGGCAAGTTTGAGCCGTTAGAGCCGGAAGAACCTCGCAAGTGCTATGGGAACCAAGTAGGATGCATCCTACGGGAATGCGCAAGAATCAATGTCGATGACTTAAGGAGTAAAGAACATTTGACGCAGTTGCTCCTAACGTAGTTGCACAAGAGATTCAAGTTCCCCGATCGGGATGATAACATAGAACAACCGTGGGATGATCCGAATATGAAAAAGATTAGCAATCACGCCATGGGCATGTTCAGCAATGATTTGGCCTCCTGGAAATCGAGGGTGAAACGAGCCATTGAGGTTGAGGAACCCCTGTCCAAGATTCTGGAGGAAAATCCGACACTTACGGAAGAGGAGTTCGAAAAGTTCAAGGACACTTGCGCTACCGAGGACGCCAAGGCTAAGGCTGCGAAATACAAGAGCCTTCAACAAAGGAACACGCGGAAGCACCGCCTCGGAAGCCGTGGCTACCTCGGTAAAAGGCCCATATGGGATAAGGAGGATGTGGAACGTGAAGCCGTGGGTCTCCCAGACCCCTTCGCGAAGTTCACCAACCCCTTGGAGCATGACTTCATCAGGGCCCGCTACAAGTGGGACAAGGAGAAAAAGGTTTTTTACACGGACAAGATCACGAGGAAATTGATTAGACTACTGGAGAAGCAACACTAGCTTGCAGCCGAAAACCCTATGAGGGAGTCCTGGATTAGGGGGTGTCCGTGTAGCCGGACTATACCTTCAGCCGGACTCTAGGACTATGAAGATACAAGATTGAAGACTTCGTCCCGTGTCCGGATGGGACTTTCCTTGGCGTGGAAGGCAAGCTTGGCGATGCAGATATTTGGATCTCCTACCATTGTAACCGACTTTGTGTAACCCTAACCCTCTCCGGTGTCTATATAAACTGGATGGTTTTAGTCCGTAGGACAACTTCATCATACAACAATCATACCATAGGCTAGCTTCTAGGGTTTAGCCTCCTTGATCTCGTGGTAGATCTACTCTTGTACTACCCATATCATCAATATTAATCAAGCAGGACATAGGGTTTTACCTCCATCAAGAGGGCCCGAACCTGGGTAAAACATCGTGTTCCTTGCCTCCTGTTACCATCCGGCCTAGACGCACAGTTCGGGACCCCCTACCCGAGATCCGCCGGTTTTGACACCGACATTGGTGCTTTCATTGAGAGTTCCTCTGTGCCGTCGCAATCAGGAAGGATGCCTCTTCCCGTCTTTAAAGACGGCGCCGTTACTAAGGGAGCCTTGGCTGTCGGCCAAACTCTCCGGCTAGGCGGTTTTCTCATGACCGCCTGTTCGGCCGTTGCGCCGACGGTGACCTCTCGGGTCATCAAAAGCAATCTTCACGTCAGCTCGGAACTCGTCGAGCAGTTAGATCCAATGGAGCTCTCTTCCGTAAACGAGCTCTTGGATCGCATCGCCGCCTTGGGGGTCACTACGGATTATGACCAGGTTGGGCTTAAACCCGATCTAAGAGAAATTAATTCTCCCCAAGTCACCCATCACGTTGCCGTGGTAGAGGCACAGTGCGGCAACTCTTCATCTATCTTAAGGACTAGCTACGTTCGGATTCCCGATCCCTCCAAGCCGGATACCCGCGGAGGGGAGGATGTAACTCAAGACCTGAACTTAGAATCAGGCAACGGGCTAGATTCACTGGACAACATCCAAGAATCCAAACTTCAGAGTTCGGAAACTCCTTGGCCTCTGAGTCTTAGATTGGGTGAAGTTCCGGATTTAATTCCACCCACCCACCCGAACATAAGCGATCTATCCCAAATCAGGCAAAAGCCCGAAGAAATAGTACATCATTACTGGGCAAGGTTTTTCCTGGTTATGAACAGGATAAAGGACTGCCGCGAGGAAGACACAATCTCAATCTTCTGCAATAATTGCACGGACAAGGGAATCCTCAACGCCATAGGTCGTCGTGATCTTACACGCTTCGCTGACTTGGCAACCATAGTACAAAAGTACTGTGCGATGGAAAGCGCCCGGAAAACCGAAACTAAATTTTGGGACAATCCGGCCCTGAATAGAAACCTCGTCCGAAATAAAAGGGTGCATCATCATCAGACACCCGGGTTAAAAACCAAAAAACCAAAACCCTCTACAGGGCATGGAACCGTACTGGAGGGATGGCTTAATGGACCCTGTAAAATTCATAGTACAGAGGACGCCACACCAACTCATAGCCTTAGAGCATGTTGGATACTCTGGCAGGTGGCCAAAAGGGGCGAAGATCTCCTAATTCCGGAGGCCGCAGAAAGCCACCTCAGGGACTCCAGTACAGTCTTAACAGTCTTCGAGACTTTCGCATCAAATAATATGCGAAAAAGAACACTCCGCAGCCTCGCCGAAGTCTATCAAGTAGCAACAATAAACCCATGGAGTGACACGGCTATTACTTTTAATGCCAGTGATGAACCTAAATTCCGAACAGCTCGAGCACCAGCCGCATTGGTACTCAGTCCTATAGTGGACGGCTTTCGCCTCACCAAGGTACTCATGGACGGAGGCAGCGGATTGAACCTCATTTATGAGGAAACCCTTCAAAAAATGGAAATAGACTGGAACCGCATTGAGCGAAGCAGCACAACCTTTAGAGGAATAATCCCCAGTCGGGAAGCGCGCTGTACAGGAAAAATCACACTAGATGTGGTGTTCGGCACGCCGGATAATTATAGGTCCGAAGAGGTCACATTCCAAGTGGCCCCGTTCAGTAGCGGATACCACGCTCTGCTGGGGCGGGAAGCGTTTACAATCTTCCAAGCAATACCCCATTACGGGTACATGAAGCTCAAGATGCCCGGGCCGAACGGAATCATCACTCTCGCTAGTGATCCGGACATAGCACTCCGCGCCGAAAACAAGACAGCCGCATTGGCCCTTGAGGCACTGTCCGAAGCCCTAGCGGCTGAGGAACTGACTACGCTGCGCTCCACGGTAAACAGGGACGATGTGATACTCGACAAAAGATCCAAGTCCACCTCCTTTAAACCAGCGGATGAAATAGTCAAATTCCAGGTCCATCCAACGGACCCCAATAAAACAGCTTCCATCGGGGCACGATTAAACCCCGATGTAGACGCCGCACTGCGAGAATTCCTACGGGAGAACTGGGACATTTTTGCCTGGCACCCTTCAGACATGCCAGGAATCCCACGCAGGCTGGCCGAACACAGCTTAAATATCCTAAAAGGATTCAAACCTGTCAAACAAGCCCTTCGGCGTTTCTCTGAGCCCAAGAGACAGGCAATGGGAGAGGAGCTAGCCAAACTATTGGAGGCCGGATTCATCAGAGATATAAAACATCCGGACTGGCTAGCAAACTTGGTGATGGTACCAAAGAAGGACAAATCCTGGCGCCTGTGCGTTGACTTCAAAGACCTTAACAAGGCTTGCCCAAAGGATCCCTTCCCCCTCCCCCGCATCGATCAAATTATCGACGCCACTGCAGGACACGATTCGTTGTGCTTCCTCGACGCATACTCCGGTTACCATCAAATCAAGATGGCCGAGTCAGACCAAGCCGCAACGGCATTCATCACCCCATACGGCCCATTCTGCTTCAACACAATGCCTTTCGGGCTCAAAAACGCCGGCGCAACATATCAGCGCATGATTCAGACATGTCTGGCAAACCAGATCGGCAAAACAGTAGAGGCATACGTGGATGATGTGGTCGTAAAAACAAGACATGTCGAATCTCTAGTAGACGACTTGAGGCTTACATTTGACAACCTCCGAGCATATGACATCAAGCTAAATCCGGAAAAATGCGTTTTCGGCGTTCCAGCCGGAAAGCTCTTGGGCTTCATTGTATCCGGTAGAGGAATCGAAGCAAATCCAGCCAAGATCCGAGCTTTGTCACAATTGGATATCCCAAAGGACCTCAAACAAATACAAAAATTAACCGGATGCGTGGCGGCTCTAAGCCGCTTTATCTCCCGTTTGGGAGAAAAGGCGCTACCCCTCTATCGCCTCCTTCGGCGCACCGAACACTTCGAGTGGACGGATGCCGCCACGGCCGGACTCGAGGAAATAAAAGCCATATTGGCAACAAACCCTGTCCTGGCCGCGCCAAACATCGGCGAACCAATGCTATTGTACATTGCAGCAACCCATCAAGTTGTCAGCGCAGTACTCGTCGTCGAGCGGGAAACGGACGGACACAAATTCCCCCTTCAAAAGCCGGTTTACTATGTGTCCACTGTCCTCACCCCATGCAAATCACGGTACCCACATTATCAAAAGATTGCATATGCGGTATTCATGGCATCCCGGAAGCTACGACACTACTTTCAAGAGTGTTCAATCACAGTAGCATCGGAAGTACCACTCAACGATATTATAAACAACCGTGACGCAACGGGCCGGATTGCAAAATGGGCCATCGAGCTCCTCCCGTTCGACATAACTTATAGGCCACGGCGAGCTATCAAGTCGCAAGTTTTGGCCGACTTCGTCGCAGAATGGACGGAGGCCGAACTCCCTAAAGAGTACGGCACATATTCAAACTGGATCATGCACTTCGACGGTTCCAAAATGTTGGCCGGACTAGGGGCCGGCGTCGTTTTGACGTCCCCCACAGGAGACACAGTTCAATATGTACTCCAGATTATGTACACGGACTCCAACAATGCAGCCGAATATGAGGCCCTTTTACATGGTCTCCGGATGGCAGTATCCATGGGCATTCAACGCCTAGAGGTGCGCGGGGATTCGAACCTCGCGATATCCCAAATAAATGGAGACTTCGATGCCAAGGATCCAAAAATGGCAGCTTACCGCAACGCCGTCCTCAAAATGTCAGCTCGGTTTGAGGGGCTCGAATTTCACCATATAGCCCGAGAAAACAATCAGGCGGCAGACGTCCTGGCACGCATCGGCGCAAAACGCGATGCGGTCCCCCCCAACATCTTCCTGGAAAGGCTGTTCAAGCCATCCGTAGTATGGGAAGGGGAACATGGCAATATTAGCCCGGACCCAACCGCACTGTCCGACGCCGAACAATCTGACATAATCGGAGGCTCTGCCAATGAAATCACAACCTCAGCCCACGTACTAATGGCCGTTATCGCCCCGTGGACAGAACCATTCCTAGCCTACCTTACTAGGCAGGAACTCCCAGAGGACCAAAACGAGGCACGCTGTATAGTGCGGCGATCTAAAGCCTATAAAGTCCATGAGGGAGAACTTTATAAGAAAAGCACTACCGGAGTCCTTCAAAGGTGCATCTCCGAAGAGGAAGGGCGGAACCTGCTGGCTGAAATTCATGCCGGACTCGGTGGCCATCACGCCGCAGCCCGGTCCCTTGTAAGCAAGGCTTTCCGTACAGGCTTTTATTGGCCGACGGCCCGGGCGGACGCTCAGGACTTGGTCCAACGATGCGTCGGTTGCCAGCTTTTTGCAAACCAAAGCCATATGCCACCCACCGCCCTCCAAACTATCCCCATCACTTGGCCTTTCGCGGTCTGGGGGCTTGACATGGTGGGACCCCTTAAAGGCGGAACCCACAAGAAAAAATACTTACTGGTCATGGTGGATAAGTTCACCAAATGGATAGAAGCCAAGCCTGTTAAGACGGCCGAATCCGGACCTGTGATAGACTTTATATCCGGGGTCGTACACCGTTATGGCGTCCCCCACAGCATCATCACCGATAACGGCACGAACTTTACGGCCGATGAGGTAAAACTCTGGTGCAAAAACATGGGCATCAAGCTCGATTATGCTTCCGTCTATCACCCACAAACTAACGGTCAGGTCGAACGTGCAAATGGTCTCATCATGAGCGGCATCAAACCCAGATTAGTGCGGTCCCTCAAGGAATCTAACACGCACTGGGTAGAGGAGCTCGACTCCGTACTCTGGGGGCTGCGGACCACGCCGAATCGCACCACCGGATACACACCATTTTTTATGGTGTACGGCGCAGAGGCAGTCTTGCCCTGCGACATAATTCATGACTCACCTCGAGTGCGCATGTACGAAGAAAGGGAAGCCGAGCTCGATCGGCAGGACAGTTTGGACGCCTTAGAGGAGGAGCGCGACGTGGCAAAAGCCCGTTCCGCATTCTATCAACAGCAGGCTCGAAGATATCAAAGCAGAGAAGTGCGGGCCAAAAACTACAACGTTGGCGAATTAGTTCTACGCCTGCCGGACAAGAAAAAGGACAAGCTGAAGCCCAAGTGGGAAGGTCCCTTCATAATCGACCAAGTCCTGACTGGTGGAGCATACCGCCTGCGAGATGCGTCGGATAACCGACTCGAGCCGAACCCATGGAACGCAGCCCGTCTCCGAAGATTCTATGCCTAGCGCCGGACTCTGTGTTTGTCTCCTTCCTCTGTCCATTTTTTACATTTTCTGTCTTACATTTCTCTCCTTCCCCTCTTTTCTTTTATAGCCCTTAAAGGCTCCTCAAGTGACGTGCTACTCGCGCTCATTAAACCTGGGGGCTTCTTTAACAGAAGCTTATTTATACGGGCTTCACGCCCACCACATGTGTCAAACTTCCGCATGTACCTTTTCTTCACCATTATATGCATCGATATGACTTAAGTTTTGGCCAAGCTGGGTTGCCTGGCTCCTGTGCTTACCCCTACGTTCCCGATTGTTCGGCTAGGTGGTAAAGGGAGCACCTCTGCGATTGTTACTGCCGGATCAGCCGGATGTGTACCTCAGACTGGGTGAAGCCGAAAGCTAGCGTTCTTAAGGGAATATTCGGTCGGTGAACTAAAAGATGACCTTTTTTACTTATTTATATATATGCCCCCAGATGATTTTCCTGCGTTTGCAGTCCGGACATGCACTTTAGGGCATGCCTCCCAGAGAAAGGAACCCCTAACGGAACTATTCTCTCTGGAAGATGTTTCTTACTAACCATGTAATATAACATAACTAGTTGGGCACTTGTCTGATAAAGCACTAATGACCCCTACGCCTGGTCTCCATGCATACCCCGGTTCTTACATAACCGGTAGGGTATTCGGACACACTCCGGACCGTCAGGTCCTGAGGTTGAAGCGAAAAGGTCGGCAACGACAAACGATCTACAATCCGGCTAGAAGGCATTACACATGTCAATTAAAAATTACATAGTCACTCTGACTGATTGTATTCCTCTTCAATACCATCTAACAGGCTGTCTAACTTACAGTCCTGCTGGGAATACTTTGCGGCCAATTCTACTTGGCCGTACACTAAGCTTACAGGGATCTCCTTCCCGTCAGGCCCCACAGGTCCGACCTCGGCCATGTGGTTTGGGTCAGACTTCGTGTACCGCGTCTTCACCATGGCCCAGGCCTCCCTAGCGCCTTGTCGGCAGGCCGATATCTTCCACAACCGGAAGCGCCGCCGAGCTCCCTTAAGCTTCTCCGAAAGCTCTCCAAGGCCCTCGGGCATGGAGTGGGAAGGCCATAAGGCTTGGGCAACGCCTCGCATCGCCTGCCGAACTCGCTCGTGCAGTTGCGAGAGCTCGGGAAGAAGGTCACCCGTAGAACCGGGCATCTCCTCTGCAGGACGACCCGTTAGCATACCTACAGACATTACTCTGTTAGTCGACTTCCTCGCCGAACTCTTTTCTTTCAAAGATTCGCTTAAGCACTTACTAAATATGCCGCGTCGAAGCCGCTGATTCTCCTTAGTGGAGTCCGACAGCTGGCCACGAACATCTTTAAGTTCAACGTCCAGCTTGGTGTTGGCATCCTGAAGATCATTCTTCTCCCGCCTCACCCTTGTCAGCATACTCTCACCGGCCTTTAGCCGGCGTAAGAGTTGTTGCCTCTCCGGATCCAGTCCGGCGCCATCTGCAATATGATTTGTCAGATTTACACCCACGCCGCACTTCGCAAGATACTAATCTTTCGAAGTGTATCTTACCAGAGGGGGTCTCTTTGGGCTCCCCTGCCGCGGCTAGTGCGGCCTCCAGTTGGGCTTTGCACTCTTCCAGCTCCTGGGACAGTACGGTATTCTTCTCTGTAAGAACCTGCATAACAAATGATCCTTAAATCAGTTACTCTAACTGTTTCAAGTCTCGGGGGCTACTGGTATATATATATTTACCAAAATTTTCTTACCCGTATGTCTTTTACATATTGCTCCGTGGCTCTGGCTAAACCATTTTGAGCGGCACGGAGGTACGCATCTCCCGAATTGAAGGCATCTAATGCCTCTTGGGAGAAACAAGCGTCGCGAAGAACTGTCCGGCGACGCCTGTGGTTCATGGCACTCTCCACCTCGGAATTGGTGGCAGACAGCCTGTCCGCATCCTCTGTCGGAGGAGCGTCCGGTGCGCGCCTTGTGTTCGCTTCCGCTTCCGGGCCAGGCGTTGGAGCCTGGCTGGTGGAGGCGCGATTGGCAACCTCTCCGGATATAGTCCGGCGAGGTCTCTTCGTCCTGAAGATAGCACGAACGTTAATATGCCCTGAAGGAATAACACCAGGGAAAAAGAGGGTGCGCTATACCTTTGCGCCGGCGTCTCAGTCCGGACTACATTCCTTTTTACCCCACGGGGCCCTGCGGCCCCTCGTTGGCTAGCCGCCGCAGGTTCGGCCTCCCGCCTCGGAAACCTCCCCTGCAAAACACGGTCGTTGTCAGGAAAACTGAAATGCGTGAGAATGGATTCCTTCTCAAGGGGATGAGACTCCGCTCTCTGTTACCTGGGAGGCCGGGATTAACCCTGGGTAATCAGCCGTAATGGCCACCAAGGTATTGTCCTTGCTTAGCTGATGAAACACCCCGTCAATCAGCTCCACCGATATGTCCGGATCCTCTTCGGAGTCCGGATCGAGGGACCGTTCTGGATCCTCGGGCTGTGGGGGACGGCTGTTTATATCCTTTACTTCCTGACGCAGTTCCTGCGTTGAAATCGTTAGACTACATATTTAATCATGGGAATATAAAACGGATGGGCAAGCACAATTGTCCACTTACCCAACTCGGAGGGTTGTACATAGTAAATCCGCCCTGCGGGTTGACGCGGAGGAATTCCTCCTCTTCTCCCTTGTACAAAGAGGATAAGATCTTTACTAGAGCGGCAGCTGAGGCTGGCCCCTTACGACCGTAACGGGTGGCGTCATCCTCCCCGTTAAAATCCCACATGGGGTGGCCTCTATATTGAAGCGGCTGCACCCCCCGCATAATGCATGCGGCCATGACTCCAATCATGGTTAGTCCGGAATGAGCCAATAGTCTTATCCGACCCATCAGGTGAAGGACGTCCCTGTCGCCTTCTCTCTGAGAGCTCCGCGGACGCCAGCTTAGGCGTTTCTTTAAGGGAGCACTGTTGAATTCGGGGAGACCGACCCGGATAGGATCCGGCAGCGGGACATCATCTATATAAAACCATTCCGAAGGCCAGTCCTCGGACGCCTTCTTTGGGGTTCCGGATAGATATCCGGTCCCGGCGATACGCCACACTTCGGCTCCGCCCACTTGATATATAGACCCCTCTTGAGAGCGGGGCACCAAGCAGAATAACCTCTTCCACAGCGCGAAATGAGCCTCAACACCCAAGAATAGCTCGCAAAGGGCGACGAAGCCCGCGATATGCAATATAGAGGCGGGCGTGAGATTGTGCAGCTGGAGGCCGTAGAACTCCAGAAGCCCACGGAGAAATGGATGAATTGGAAATCCAAGTCCTCTTATTAGATAAGGGACGAGGCACACCCGCTCTCCTTTGGAGGGATTGGGGGTGCTCTCCGCTTGCTCTCCACCATTATAGGTGGCGAGTCCGGCTCGGACCGGGACCATATAGGCCTGAGGGAGAAATCCCTTGGCCTGAAGCGACACTAGCTCGCTGTGCGGGATGGAGCACCTCTCCCAGTCTCCAGGTTTAGGACTGGAAGGGCGAGAGGAGGAGCTGTGACGGCTGGCCATGTTGGAATGGACCTTTGCTGGAGGCGCTCTGATGATTACTCGCGGGAGGAGAAGGTGTGGTTTGGATCTGAATCCCCATCCCATTAAATAGGCGGCTCGTTTATGCGGCTAGGGGTGTGAATGTAAAAACACCCCGACTTTTCGCATTCGTTTGACACGTGGAAGACGGCCATTATTGGGCGTGGAAGCCAAGGTGCGCTACATTACGAAAATCGGACATTATTCAGCAGGTACACGGAATTTGGAGAAGAACCCGCCTTGCAATGCCGAAGACAATCTGCGCGCCGGACTCGTCGTCATTGAAGCCTGGTTCGGGGGCTACTGAGGGAGTCCTGGATTAGGGAGTGTCCGGGTAGCCGGACTATACCTTCAGCCGGACTCCAGGACTATGAAGATACAAGATTGAAGACTTCGTCCCGTGTCCGGATGGGACTTTCCTTGGCGTGGAAGGCAAGCTTGGCGATGCGGATATTCAAGATCTCCTACCATTGTAACCGACTTTGTGTAACCCTAACCCTCTCCGGTGTCTATATAAACCGGAGGGTTTTAGTCCGTAGGACAACTTCATCATACAACAATCATACCATAGGCTAGCTTCTAGGGTTTAGCCTCCTTGATCTCGTGGTAGATCTACTCTTGTACTACCCATATCATCATCATTAATCAAGCAGGACGTAGGGCTTTACCTCCATCAAGAGGGCCCAAACCTGGGTAAAACATCGTGTTCCTTGCCTCCTGTTACCATCCGGCCTAGACGCACAGTTCGGGACCCCCTACCCGAGATCCGCCGATTTTGACACCGACACCCTACTTCTCCAATGAGGCCCAAGTGGGACACCCCTCTCAACCGGGCCTTGAACGAACTTAAGGGACTCCCTTTGGGCCAGCGGCCACAATATGGTCGTGTGCACGGTGCTGGAGATGGCACCACGTGGAAGGTGTTTTACAACGAGGGCCCGGAGGCCAAGAAGCAGAAAAAGAAGTTTAGTCAGGCGGACATCGACGCGAAGGTGAAGCTTGCGGTCAAGAAAAAAGCAGCTGAGGACGCGAAAAAAGCAGCCGAGGACAAATATGAGTTGTTACAGCAGGCAGTCAATGCAGCTGTAACTGCCTGCAGAAATGATTTCGCTACTAACTTGGTTCCAGTTATCATCAACTGGTCGAAGGAAAATCCAGACAAGACGGTACATGATTTCCCGTTGCCCAGTTTCAACGGGAGCAACTCCATGAACAACAACATCATCACACCATTCATAACAACCAAAAGCTTCGCATGAGAAGCAGAAATGATGATCATATCCACAAGTGGCTAGAATTTCATGGAGAAGCGGATTATAAACTTAGAGATGACTTCTTTCGCATCCAAAGCGACATTGCAACGATCGTCATGAAAGAAGTCATCGATGAGAAGGGGATGTTCCACCACGGCCCTATATCGCGAGCTGACGTCCGAACTCGCATAGGCATGCAACGTCTAGACCTCACGCCATTCAAGAAGCTAGGGTCCATCCTCGATGATATGGAAGGATGGAACTTCTAGTGATTTATGATGTCGATGATGATGATATGTGTCGGTTGAACTTGTATACTATTTGTAACAATGCAACTTTGTGATGTCCACGATCCCTGCCGAACTTGCGTAATGCTACTTTGTTAGTTTGCGTACGATGACCTGCGTACCTCTAGTTAATTAATTTGCATACTGTATGTTGTATCTAGTTGCTAACCCTTTCTTTTTCGGTGTTCTCTAGTATATTTTGTTGCATATATATGATTGTACATCCTCTTCATGAACATGCATCTCTAACAGGTACCTAGTTTCTTGATACTGAGATGGAACTGCTATGTCGTGTACAAAGGGAAGGTTCCGGGGGTGTACAACGAGTGGCATGAGTATCAGGCGCAAGTGAATGGGTTCTCGGACGCCAGCCATAAAGGCTTCAGAAGCAGACAAGAAGGAGAAGCTAGTTACTTGAGGTTCACGCTAGCGCGAGAGAGGAATCGTAAGCGCCATCTCATGTACTGCATAGTTCCGCTCTCACTCATAGTGATAGCTCTTCTCGCGTATACCTTTTTTTAGATGGATGACGTTGTAGTTGCAAGTATTCGAGACTTGCATGTATCGCTATTTTCTAGATGGTGACAAGATACCACTTTGTGTTGGATGATGATTATGACGAGACTATTTATATCTATATGCTATGAATACATTTGTGGTCTCGCAGGCATTTTGTATGTGTATCATGATGACATTTGTATGTGCTAAAGATTCTTCTATAAAGCCTGTTCAAATACAAAACAAATATGTCGAAAAAAACAAAAAACTACTAAAATTAGTAGTAGCGAGTGGAGAAAAGTTAGCAGTAGCGTGGTTGTAGCAGTAGCGCGCACAGGGGAAGCGCGCTATTGCTATTAGCAGCAGCGAGGTTCCTTTAAGCGCGCTGCTGCAACACTTGTGTAGCAGTAGCGCGAGTGGACCAGCGCTACTGCTATACGTTAGCTGTAGCGCCTTATTAGTAGCGCCGGCGCCCGCGCTACTGCTAGGCTTTTCCCTAGTAGTGTAGTGACACTCTGTTTGTCTATGTATTCACACAAGTATTATGTTTCCGGTTAATACAATTCTAGCATGAATAATAAACATTTATCATGAAATAAGGAAATAAATAATAACTTTATTATTGCCTCTAGGGCATATTTCCTTCAGATTCTTGTTCAGAATATGATCCTAATAACTATTCTAACCTCGAGGAGTCAAAGGCAGATGGCCTGTCCTGTTCACCCATCAAGGTGCATGTTCTAATTTGGCAATGTTTTATTGATTGCGGGTATCTTGCATATCTTCTACTTTGATGCACCGCCATCTGCTTAGTTTACTCATCATATATATCGAGATGTCATGCCCATCCATTATCAATACATATTCCATCTGTCACCATACCATGTTTTTCCACTCAAATGCTGTTCTTGTGCATCAGACATCAAAAAGGAAGAGGGTGATTGCCGAACCTGAAGGAGCACCAGCAAAGTCCTTGAAAAACATGGTGGTGCCGGAGAAATCAGACAACACCCCACTTATATTGGCTGTATAACCAGTGACACAAAATGTAGGACTGACTCCAGCAGACTGTGCCCATACTTCACTGGCCACACCACTAGCCCCACCACACAGGACCTGCCCTCCAGCAAAAGGTATACCGATTTCATTTGCCATAGCACCAGCTGTACCACAGAAAAATCCCACTCCAGCAAAAAGTACAGCAAGTCCACCGGCCGAAGACCTATCCCAACTGCAGAGACGGCCAATTCCTGCATATTGGAACCCCATTCCATTTATTCCCAGTTTAAAAGACAATGCTTTCAATGTTGTTATGGACTATGTGCATATATTCCCATCATGGGAAGATTATTGTGAAGACAAACACCATTTTCACATCTTCCTGTCCAACTTACGTGTAAGTGCTATTATTCATGGTTATTATTTTCCTGTTTTCTGCTGATTGAACACATCAATGATTTACATTACATTGTTGTAACTAGGCGAGGGTCAATCTGGATAGTCATGACGAGCAAAGCTTGCTTGTGCTTTTCAAGGAAGCATTGCAGCAGTATCGGTGTTACCTGAGGAAATCACACTTTGATGGCAAGTCTATAAACGAATTTCCGGTGAAGTCTCCTGTGCTAAATTTAGAAGACATTGAATGGAAAAACCTTGTTATGCACTGGTCTTGTTCCCAGGATGAGGTACTATCTATGAAATCACATGACAATTTGAACTTCTACTTTTCCGCATGTGCCTTACGGATCTTTTTTGCAGGAAATCTGCTCGAAGAAGAATTCCGGTTTGACAAGAATGATAGGATACCGCAAATATGCTACCCGCTGCTTTGCTCTTGTTAGTACCTGTTGTCCTGTATCACTGTACTTGCATACATACCTGGTTCATTATGTGACAGCAATATGGATGATAGCTTGCTTATCAATTGTTCGCTCCAAATTATCTGATTTGTATGAATGGTTACATTAGTGTAGAATATATCCAATGCCAATGTTTTTGAGCTCTGCATTGTTCTTGTAAGTACATGTTGTCCTTTATCAGTGTACTTATAATGACAGGTAGTTGTTCATGTACCATCACTCTGCAACTTATTTTCCTTTGCCCACCATTTTCTACACATTAGATCTATATTTACTCTTACCATAAGGTTGGTACTGAAGAAGTTTAGTTGTGCATTGCTCTTGGCTGTACCTTTTGCCTGTATCGCTGCACTTACATTTATAGCTACTTGGTTATGTAGCATCACTCTTCATCTTATCTTAAATATTCTTCATTTTTTCATATATTATCACATCTATATTTACTCTTAACAAAATGTAGAATAAAGGCAATGCTTTTGAAGAAGATTCTGTGGTAAACTTCTTGAATTGCCCCCCCCCCCATCAGCATGGACAAGGCCTTTATAGAGCCTGTCTTCACCAATAATGTAAGTTTGTGCATCTCAATCCTTCAAACTTTGTTGTATATATTTGGTTAGGCATGACTGCAACAGCTGTTTATTTTTGGTGTTTGCATCAACTTGCTTGTTTAAAGTTTATTATGTAGTTCATAAACAAAAGTTTGTCCTTTCTCAATTTAAGTTTTGAGTTGTACAACCAAGTTCCTTCTTCATACCATGTAAATTAAACTATACAGAGCAAGTGATCTTCTTTTGCACTGCATGTATGCTTCTGTTCTTCATCCATAATCCAGTGGTGTGGTGAACTTACCCACTATAGCACAATGTCATATTCTGCAATGTCTTAACTATGAACAATGTCATATCATTCTACTATTATTTAAACCATCTCTTTATTTGCCAACCTGAAATGTCATAAATTGAAAGCACTAACCATTGATACTTATGAGTTCTTGATCTGTAATCCAGTGGTGTCGTGAAGCTATCAACTCCTTCACAATGTCATTTCCTGCCATGTCTTGACCTAAACAATACCATATTGTGTTAATGCAATTTTAAACTGTGTCACTTTATTCGTCAGTAAGAAATGTGATGAATTGTCAGAACTAATAATTTTATGTGCAAAACCTGTCATCTGTCTACTTGTTTATCTTTCAGAGTGAGGAAGATATAATTAAGTGTTGAACAAGCGTAGTCTCATCATCTTGCTCAGCTGCTTGCGCTGCAGCTCCCCAGCAGGGCTAACCTTTCTTGAACTCTATTGAAGTGCTGTCAGTTTTGTATATTATTTTGTCGGCGTTTTTACTTGCACTGGTGGCGATCTTTGATGCCCAGTGTATGTAATCTGATGTCTGCTTGTGCTTTATTATCATAGTGGCGAACTTTGATGCCTAGTGGATGTAACATGTCGTAATTTCTTTATTGCATACTCTAGGTTTTCTCTTATTCACGATGCTGCAGTTATTTTATTGTATATATATCCTGTATTCACAGTAAACCGGCCAAAACCGTAAAATCACAGTACATAATCGGGTTGTCATGCAATCACGATGTAGGTTGGGCCTGAAACGTGCCGAACAGCTCATGGGCCGGCAGCAGCCCGAAATGAACCTCGGCCCGCGAATCAAATCATAGGATTTTAACAGGCCAAAATTGTCTCGGTCCTTGTTTGGCCCAATCAGATATCGGCTGCGAGCAGGCCGGATGCAAACCGGGTCGTAGCTAGGCCCAAGTATATGACAGGCTTTTAACAGGCGGAAATTAATATATGGCCGAAATGTTAAACGGGCCCTTAGCAGGCCAAAACTAATATCAGGCCGAATTACTAAGTGGTCCTTTAGCAAGTGGGCCCAGAAGCATAGTGTCTAGTTGACGGGCCAAATCTGATATGGGCCATAATTGAGCCCAAAGCCTCTTAAAGGGCCGGACCTGATCTGGGCCATAATTTGGCCCATAACATGGTAGGCTTTTAACGGGCCAGATCTCATATGGGCCACTATTAGGCCCGGAGCGTGGCAGGCCATTAATGGACCGGATCAAATATGGGCCAGCATTTGGCCCAAAACATGGTAGCCAGTTAATGGGCTGGCCTACTAGGGTCCCCAAAATCTTGTGGGCCTACAACTGGGCTGGCCCATTAATGTCGGCGGAATCTCGTGGGCCTTTAGCTGGGCTGACCCATTATGATCCGCAAGAATCTTGTGGGCCTTTACATGGGCCGGCCCATTATGGCACAAAGAAATCTTGTGGGCCTTTACCTGGGCTGACCCATTATGGCCCGCAAAATGTTGTGGGCCTTTAGCTGGGCCAGCCCATTATGGTCCACAAAATCTCGTGGGCATTTAGATGGGCCGGCCCATTATGGTCCACAAAATCTTGTGGGCCTTCAGTTGGGCCGACCCATTTAAACTTGATGGGCCGGTCCATGTGTCAACATATCATAGGCACGTCTCGCCCATAGGATGAGTGACACCTGTGCCAACGCAGACCTGACATGTGTCTCCTCCAGCCAATGATGATTTTACACGTGGAAAATCCCCATTGGTCGGGGCTGTTAACGGGTTATCGGATCCAAAACCCGACCCGATAGCTTAACGGCGTTCCGTTACGGTGGATGCCACGTGTCGGTCACCCTTGATGAAAGCACTTCTGTGACGCACGATTTATCGTCATGGAAATGGACACTTCCATGATGATAATTTTGGCAATGTCATGGAACACTTCTACGACAGCACATGTATGACTATCTTGATTCTGTCATAAAATCGTCACGGATGTACATGCATGACAGAAAACGCGACCTACTATGACAAACATGTATCATCACGGAAATGTATTTTTTTGGGGAAAATTTTGTTTTTGCCACTCTAGATTTTGCCAATTTTTCTTATGCCACTCTAGATTTTGACATTTCACTTTTGCCACTCTTAGATTTTGACAATTATCACAATTGCCATTCTGTGGCAAAAGCAAAATAATTTTATTTCATTTTTGCCACTCTTAGCTTTTGACAATTATCACAATTGCCACTCTCAACATTTTGCTTTTGCCACGGGAATGGCAATTGTGATAATTGTCAAAAACTAAGAATGGCAAAAGTGAAATGTCAAAATCTAGAGTGGCATAAGGAAAATTGGCAAAATCTAGAGTGGCAAAAACAAAAATTTCCCTTTTTTTATAGTGCCTATGTTTCATATTTACATGATTGCATACATAAAGGGGGAGCCTATGCATGTTACATGTCTTTCCAAAAGCTTTGCTTATTGCTCTCTATATCCTTATCTAAAAGCTTTGATGAATATTGTCATCAATTACCAAAAAGGGGGAGATTGAAAGCACAAGTGCTCCCTACGTGATTTTGGTAATTAATGTCAACATATCTCTTGTTGGACTAATGCTTCTACCTAGTATGTTTCGGATAAGTTCAACAATGGAGTGGCATGGACAAGAGGATGTGGAACCCCTTCAAGATGCTAAGGACAAAGGATTGGCTCAAGCTCAAAGCACAAGACTCTACATTTTCTATTTTAGTGATACAAGATCACATTGAGTCTATAGGAAAAGCCAATACTATTAAGAAGGGATGAAGTGTTGCTTGATGAGGATCTTGCTCAAAATGCTTAGTGATATGCTCCAAAACCCTCCACTACTTTCTCATATCCACATATGTCCTAATCCAAAAAGTCCAACTCGGCCCCACCGAAATCCCATATCTGGAGCCACCGAGTTCAGTTGACATATCCAGTGCCAAAAACCCTAATCAATTCGGTCTCATCGATGGGATCTGGGTCTCACCGAGATGGGCTTGCAGACTTTCCATGGTGTTATTTATGTGCAGAAACACAAGTTCTCGGAATGACCTGAAACTTCACGGAACGTCTATGGAATTAATAAAAAATCCTTGCAAAAGATGAAGACTAGGGGGCCCACAGCCTGTCCACTAGGGTGGGGGCGCGCCCCCCTACCTCGTGGGCCCCCTGGAGCTCCTCCGACCTCAATTCCAACTCTATATATTTGCTTTCGGGGAGAAAAAAACCAGATAGAAGAATTCATCTTGTTATACGATACGGAGCGGCCGCCAAGCCCTAAAACCTCTTGGGAGGGGTGATGTGGAGTCCGTTCGGGGCTCCAGACAGGGGAATCCGTCGCCGTCGTCATCATCAACCATCCTCCATCACCAATTTCATGATGCTCACCGCCGTGCGTGAGTAATTTCATCATAGGCTTGCTGGACGGTGATGGGTTGGATGAGATCTATCATGTAATCAAGTTAGTTTTGTTAGGGTTTGATCCCTAGTATCCACTATGTTCTGAGATTGATGTTGCTATGACTTTGCTATGCTTAATACTTTTCACTAGGGCCCGAGTGCCATGATTTCAGATCTGAACCTATTATGTTTTCATGAATATATGTGTGTTCTTGATCCTATCTTGCAAGTCTATAGTCACCTACTATGTGTTATGATCCGGCAACCCCGAAGTGACAATAATCGGGACCACTCCCGGTGATGACCATAGTTTGAGGAGTTCATGTATTCACTATGTGCTAATGCTTTGTTCCGGTACTCTATTAAAAGGAGGCCTTAATATCCCTTAGTTTCCATTAGGACCCCGCTGCCACGGGAGGGTAGGACAAAAGATGTCATGCAAGTTCTTTTCCATAAGCACGTATGACTATATTCGGAATACATGCCTACATTACATTGATGAATTGGAGCTAGTTCTATGTCACCCTATGTTATGCTTGTTACATGATGAACCGCATCCGGCATAATTCTGATCACCGATCCAATGCCTATGAGCTTTTCCTATATTATTCTTTGCTTATTTACTTTTCTGTTCCTACTGTTACAATCACTACAAAACACCAAAAATATTACTTTTGCTACCGTTACCACTACTACCATATTACTTTGCTACTAAATACTTTGCTGCAGATACTAAGTTATCCAGGTGTGGTTGAATTGACAACGCAACTGCTAATACTTGAGAATATTCTTTGGCTCCCCTTGTGTATAATCAATAAACTTGGGTTGAATACTCTACCCTCGAAAACTATTGCGATCCCCTATACTTCTGGCGCCGTTGTCGGGGAGCATAGCTCTATTCTTCGAGTCACTTGGGATTTATATCTGCTGGTCACTATGAAGAACTTGAAAGACGCTAAGACAACAATTTATCCCTCAACTACGAGGGGATATAACAAACTGCCATCTAGCTCTGCACTTGATTCACCTTCTGTTTTGAGTAAGCTTGCGACACGTAAACCCGCTTCTGCTGTTCGTTCTGATATGTCGCATGTTATTGATGATGCCACTTCTGCTATGCATGATACTTATGATGAAACTACTTCTATGCTCGATACTACTGTGCCACTTGGTGAATTTCTTGATGAACAAATTGCTAGGGCTAGAGAGAAAGAAATTATTGAAACTGATTATATCGATGAAAGTGATAATGAAGACTTGCCTGTTATTCCTGAGGGTTATGTTTTTGATAAAGAAGCTTCTTTAGCTATTTTAGCTTGCAAACATAGATATGAACTCAAGAGGTTATTAGCTAAATGGAATAAGCAATCTCTTAATGATAGAATGAAACCTGACCCTGCTTTTGCTACTTCACCTATTTGTGTTGCCGATAAGGATTACAAATTCTCTGTTGATCCTGATATAATTACTTTGGTCGAATCTGATCCTTTTCATGGCTATGAATCTGAAGCTGTTGTGGCACATCTTACTAAATTAAATGATATAGTCACCCTATTCACTAATGATGAGAGATCTCGCTACCTATATATCCTTAAAATATTTGCGTTCTCATTAAAGGGTGATGCTAAGATATGGTTTAATTCCCTTGATCCTGGTTGTGTGCGTAGTCCCCAGGATATGATTTATTACTTCTATGCTAAATATTTCCCTGCTTATAAGAAACAAGATGCTTTGAGGGAAATATACAACTTTGTGCAAATTGAAGAAGAAAGTCTCCCACAAGCTTGGGGGAGGCTTCACAAGTTACTTAATGCTTTGCCTGATCATCCTCTCAAGAAAAATGAAATACTTGATATCTTTTATAATGAACTAACCGATGCTTCTGGAGATTAGCTGGATAGTTGTGATGGTTCCGTTTTCAGGGAAAGAACACCAGATGAAGCTGAAATCCTATTGAATAATATGTTGACAAATGAAAATAATTGGACACTTCCTGAGCCAGCTCCTGAGCCAGTTCCTGAGCCTATTCCTAAACCAACTCCGAAGAAAAGAGGTGTTCTATTTCTCAGTCCTAAAGATATGCAAGAGGCAAAGAAATCTATGAAAGAAAAAGGTATTAAAGATGAAGATGTTAAGAATTACCTCCTATTGAAGAAATACATGGCCTTAATTTACCGCGTATTGAAGAAACATTTGATCTTAATCCATCACCTATTGAAGAAACTCATGGTCTTGATAACCCGACACAGGTAGTAAAGGTAAATTCTCTCTATAGATTTGATGAAGGAGATATTCCTCACTATAAGTCTGCTACAAAATGCTTAGAAGAGTTTGATAATTTTATTGTCAAACAAGAAAATTTTAATGCTTATTTTGGTAGACAATTGAAATACAATTCCGATATGCTTAAACACTTGGGTGATTATATGGCTAATGTTAAAGGTGAACTTAAACTCATTAGCAAACATGCTTCTATATGGTTACCACTCAAGTAGAGCAAGTACTTAAAGCTCAAAATGATTTGCTCCATGAAATGAATAGTAAGAAAAATGATTATGTTGTTAGAGTGGCAACTAGAACTGGTAGAATGACTCAGGAACCTTTGTATCCAGAAGGCCACCCTAAAAGAATTGAGCAAGATTCTCAGAGAAATAATATTGATGCACCTAGTCCTTCTAAAAAGAAGAAAAGGCAAAATGATAGGACTTTGCATGCTTCTAGTGAACCTATTGATGAACCACCCGAGAATCCAAATGATACTTCTATTTCTGATGCTGAAACACAATCCGGTAATGAAAATGAACCTAGTGAAAATGTTAATGATGATGTTCATGATGATGCTCAACCTAGTAATGATAATGATGTAGAAATTGGACCTGTTGTTGATCTTGATAACCCACAATCAAAGAATCAACATTATGATAAGAGAGACGTTGTTGCTAGGAAACATGGTAAACAAAGAGAACCATGGGTTCTGAAACCCATGTCTTTTCCTCCCAACCCATCCAAGAAAAAGGATGATGAGGATTTTGAGCGCTTTGCTGAAATGATTAGACCTATCTTTTTGCGTATGCGATTAACTGATATGCTCAAAATAAATCCTTATGCTAAGTATATGAAAGAAATTGTTACAAATAAAAGAAAGATACCAGAAGCTGAGATTTCCACCATGCTTTCTAATTATACTTTTAAGGGTGGAATACCAAAGAAACTTGGAGATCCAGGAGTACCCACTATACTATGCTCCATTAAAAGAAACTATGTTAAAACTGCTTTATGTGATCTTGGAGCCGGTGTTAGGTGTTATGCCTCTCTCTTTATATCATAGACTTGACTTGAATAAGTTGACACCTACTGAAATATCTTTGCAAATGGCTGACAAATCAACTGCTATACCTGTCGGTATTTGTGAGGATGTGCCTGTTGTGGTTGAAAATGTTACTATTTTAATGGACTTTGTTATTCTTGATATTCCCGAGGACGATAGTATGTCTATTATTCTTGGAAGACCTTTTTTGAACACTGCAGGGGCTGTTATTGATTGCAACAAAGGCAATGTCACTTTTCATGTTAATGGTAATGAGTATACGGTACACTTTCCGAGGAAACAACCACAAGTCCACAGTATCAGTTCTATTGAAAAAATTCCATCGATTATTATTGGATGTTTTGAATTTCCCCTTCCTACTGTCAAGAAGAAATATGATATTCTTATTATTGGGGATGTGCACATCCCGTTGAGGTAACATAGTGTTATTCGA
This sequence comes from Triticum aestivum, assembly GCF_018294505.1. Lineage (NCBI taxonomy): Eukaryota > Viridiplantae > Streptophyta > Magnoliopsida > Poales > Poaceae > Triticum > Triticum aestivum. The sequence continues at coordinate 114,141,559 of NC_057806.1, forward strand.
AATTTCTCCGGTTTCATGTTATTCGGGATGAGTTTGTTAACAAGACTTGATCAACCTTGTTAGTGGATTCCTTTTGATGGGCATGAGATGGATGAAATTAGAAGGCACAACCTTCTATACCCTCTCTCTACTTTCTGTTATTTAGTTGAAATAAAGTAAAAATAGTATTTTTCTGTCTATTTTCTGATTTATCAGTGCATTATAAAAATACCCCGAAAATAAAAGTTCTCCAAATGCCCTGAAAACGGAATATGATTTTTTTCTAGAATATTTGAGAATTTCTGGCACTGAGAACACAGCAGGAGGGGCAAGCACCTAGCCACGAGGGTGGAGGGCGCGCCCTACCCTCCAGGGCGCGCCCCCCTGCCTCGTGGGCCCACGGTGGCCCTCCTCCACTTATTCCTGCACCAATACACTCCTTCTTCCTCCCACAACACCAATATCCAGCTCAAGCACGAGTTCTAGCTCATTTTGCTGCGATTTTTGATCTCCTTGCTCAAAGCACCACTCACAAAACGGCTTGGGAGATTGTTCCTTGGTATGTGACTCCTCCATCGGTCCAATTAGTTTTTGCTCTAGTGCTTTATTCATTGCAAATTTGTGCTGCCTAGGTGACCATGTTCTTGAGCTTGCATGTCAAATTTATATGGTTCCAAGTAGTTCTAATGCTTGATATAATCTCTAGGCACTTGTAGGAGTAGTTGCTATCAATTTTATTGAGGTTGGTTCACTTTTATTTGAAGTTACTAAAAATTTCAGAATATTTCAGAAAATAATGAAGAGATTTTTGAGGGGCTCATCGAGCGGAAGCTCGAAGGAAAAGCCAAGTGAAGAAGCACAGAGGCCCAAATATAATTTGCCTCGGACCACGGAGGTTCGGCCGTGTGAATGGCCTTCCGATGATTTCTTGAGAGAAGTCGGGATTTATGATGATTTCTATTCATTGGCTGAGAATGCTGGCCTCACCGACTTCCTCCGCGACCAACGTCATCAGTATCTCTTACTCACCAATACTTTTGTGCAAAACTTCTACTATTTTCCTAAGGAATCACCTCCTTCAGTAGAGTTTCATTTATATGATGTTGTTAAGAAGATGCCACTAGCTGAATTTTGCAAGGTTTGCAAAATACCCTTCGAGGGTACTTTAGATGAACCACATCGTAAAGATGTGAACGGATTTATTGACACCATAACTGTGGGGGAAACCAGGAATGTTTCTGATGTAAGAATCACTAGCATACATTTTCCTGTTTTACGCTACTTTGCCACATTTGCTAGTCGTTGCTTGGTTGGTCGCGGAAACTGTGGAAACCTTAGTGTTCCTGATATTATCATCGTGTTCCATGGTTTATTCCGCGATAACACTGTTAGTATGGGCGGAATTATTGCTAAACGGTTAAGTTTGAACCGTACAAAGGGCCCCATCTTTCGAGGTATTTATGCTTCACGCCTTGCTGCACATTTTAATATACCTATTAGGCTCTATGAGAAAGAAGAAAATTGCGGCCCAATGCTTATTTATATTATAAGAGTATGCTAGTGCATGACTTTATTGTTAAGAATAGGGAAGGGGAGATTAAATACAAATTGTTGTTTGATAAACATCACCCTGAGACTATTACCTTGCCTGCTCCTTCCTTGTTTAATTTATCTGAAGGTCCGTATCTCGTTTCGTGGGCAGCCATTCAAGCCTACCGGAACCCTACACCAGCCCCGGAGCCGGAACCACAATTTGAGCCTCCACGACAGTCTGATTACTTTTGGGATCCGGAGATGACTGCCAGCCAGTGGCAGTCAGAGTCCTCTTCATCTCAGTACGACCCCAGCTACACCTACGGATATCCGCCAGGCCATCCTTGGCAATGAACCAACTTAGGCCAAAAGCCTAAGCTTGGGGGAGTACGTATTTCTCACCTACATTACATTTATGTTTACACACTCATTGCTAGATGTCGGTGATCATGCTCTTTCACTGTAATATCCATGCTAGTTTATTTTCTTTTTCTTGCTTTCTTCTTGTGTGTTTGTCAAACCTTAAGAAAAACCAAAAAAATTAGTAATAGCTTCTAGCTAGTTTACTTTCTTGCTGTAGTAGTAATAATTAAAAAAGAAAATCCAAAAAGATTTCTCGTTCTTCTTTTACTTGTTGGGAGCTTTCCTATGTAAATAGTGTTTATTTCTTTCTTTTCTTTAGGGGTCGATAGGAGAAGACCATGATTAAATTGTTGAAGAGGCTCTTATGTGCATTATTGTTGATTTAACCAAGAGCCCATATTGCCTTGTCTGATCCTGTTTGTTGAATGCTCGCAGATTCTAGCTTAGTCCAATGCACGTGCACTCTTATTATTTTCACATCGTTCGGTCGTGCAAGTGAAAGGCAATTATGATGATATATGATGGACTGACTGAGATGAGAAAACCTGGTATGAACTCGACCTCTCTTGTTTTTGTAAATATGATGAGTTCATCATTCTTGATTCAGCCTATTATGAATAAACATGTTTGCAATGACAATTAGAGATCATAGTTGCTCGTGCCATGCTTGATTAGCTATGAGTTATAATGGTTTACCTTTCGTGCCAACATGCTATTAAAATAGTTGTGATGTGGTATGATGGGGTGGTACCCTACTTTGAATGATTTAAGTGACTTGACTTGGCACATGTTCACACATGTAGTTGAAACAAAATCAACATAGCCTTCACGATATTTATGTTCATGGTGGATTATATCCTACTCATGCTTGCATCCACTATTTATTAATTTTAATGCATGTTCATGACTGTTGTCGCTCTCTAGTTGGTCGCTTCCCAGTCTTTTGCTAGCCTTCACTTGTACTAAGCGGGAATACTGCTTGTGCATCCAATCCCTTAAACACCAAAGTTATTACATATGAGTCCACTATACCTTCCTATATGCAGTATTTACCTGCCATTCCAAGTAAATTTGTATGTGCCAAACTCTAAACCTTCAAATAAACATTCTGTTTTGTATGCTCGAATAGCTCATGTATCAACTAGGTCTGCCCTTATCTTCCATTTTAGGCAGGTTATTCTCGAGAGGAGTGGACTCCGCTCCTCATTCACGAGAAAATGGCTGGTCTCCGGGATGCCCAGTCCCATGCGTTATGCAAACTAAATCTAATTAATTGCAAACAAAACTCCCCCTAGGACTATTGCTAGTTGGAGACACTCGTTGTTTCGAGCAAGTCATGGATTGATGCTTGTTGGTGGAGGGGGAGTATAATCTTTACCATTCTATTTGGGAACCGCCTATAATGTGTGTAGCATGGAAGATATCGCCATCTCTTGGTTGCTATGTTGACAATGAAAGTATGCCGCCAAAATATTATTTATCTCTCTTTCAAAACTGAGCTCTGGCACCTCTACAAATCCCTGCTTCCCTCTGTGAAGGGCCTATCTATCTACTTTTATGTTGAGTCATCACCCTCTTATTAAAAAGCATTAGTTGGAGAGCGTAGTTGTTATTTGCATCCATTACTATTAATTTATATTGGCTATGACTATGATTGGATCTCTTTTACCATGAATTACAATGTCTAGTCAGTCCTTGATCTTTAAAGGTGCTCTGCATTTATGTTTTGCGGTCTCAGAAAGGGCTAGCAAGATACCATCTTGTTATATCATATCATGATTGTTTTGAGAAAGTGTTGTCATCCGAGATTTATTATTATGGCATGCTAGTTGATTATACTATTGATATGAGTAAACATGAGACCTAAGAGTTATTGCAAATATGGTTAGTCATAATCTTTGCTGAAAACTTGAATGTTGGCTTTACATATTTACAAAAACAAGAGCTGACAGAGTTTGTAAAAGTTTTTCTTTATCACTTTCAGTTTGTCAACTGAATTGCTTTAGGACAAGCAAAGGTTTAAGCTTGGGGGAGTTGATACGTCTCCGTCGTATCTAATTTTCCAAACACTTTAGCCCTTGTTTTGGACTCTAACTTACATGATTTGAATGAAACTAACCCGGACTGACGCTGTTTTTAGTGTACTTTCCATAGTGTTACTTATGTGCAGAAACAAAAGTTCTCGGAATGACCTGAAACTTCATGGAACGTCTATTTGGGATTAATAAAAAATCCTTGCAAAAGATGAAGACCAGGGGGGCCATAGCCTGTCCACAAGGGTGGGGGGCGCCCCCCCCCTACCTCGTGGGCCCCCTGGAGCTCCTCCGACCTCAACTCCAACTCTATATATTTGCTTTCGGGGAGAAAAAAACCAGAGAGAAGAATTCATCGCGTTTTATGATACGGAGATGCCGCCAAGCCCTAAAACCTCTTGGGAGGGCTGATCTTGAGTCCGTCCGGGGCTCCGGAGAGGGGAATCCGTCGCCATCATCATCATCAACCATCCTCCATCACCAATTTCATGATTCTCACCGCCGTGCGTGAGTAATTTCATCGTAGGCTTGCTAGACGGTGATGGGTTGGATGCGATCTATCATGTAATCAAGTTAGTTTTGTTAGGGTTTGATCCCTAGTATCCACTATGTTCTGAGATTGATGTTGCCATGACTTTGCTATGCTTAATGCTTGTCACTAGGGCCCGAGTGCCATGATTTCAGATCTGAACCTATTATGTTTTCATGAATATATGTGTGATCTTGATCCTATCTTGCAAGTCTATAGTCACCTACTATGTGTTATGATCCCGCAACCCCGAAGTGACAATAATCGGGACCACTCCCGGTGATGACCATTGTTTGAGGAGTTCATGTATTCACTATGTGCTAATGCTTTGTTTCAGTACTCTATTAAAAGGAGGTCTTAATATCGCTTAGTTTCCATTAGGACCCCGCTGCCACGAGAGGGTAGAACAAAAGATGACATGCAAGTTCTTTTCCATAAGCATGTATGACTATATTCGGAATACATGCCTACATTACATTGATGAATTGGAGCTAGTTCTGTATCACCCTATGTTATGCTTGTTACATGATGAACCGCATCCGGCATAATTCTCCATCACCGATCCAATGCCTACGAGCTTTTCCTATATTGTTCTCCGCTTATTTACTTTTCTGTTGCTACTGTTACAATCACTACAAAACACCAAAAATATTACTTTTGCTACCATTACCACTACAACCATATTACTTTTCTACTAAATACTTTGCTGCAGATACTAAGTTATCCATGTGTGGTTGAATTGAAAACTCAACTGCCAATACTTGAGAATATTCTTGGCTCCCCTTGTGTCGAATCAATAAATTTGGGTTGAATACTCTACCCTCGAAAACTTTTGCGATCCCCTATACTTGTGGGTTATCAAGCCACAGCCAGAAACCCTAATCAATTCGGTCTCACCGATGGGATCTCGGTCTCACCGAGATGAGCTTGCAAGCTCTTTGTTGTATGTTGCAATAATTTCGGTCCCACCGAGATTTGCAACCAGCCCCACCGAGTTTGCTTGGCCAACATTCTGTTTCACTTATTACCCAAATCGGTCACACCGAGTTTGAGTAATCGATCAAACCAAGTTTCGGATTTACCCTAACCCTAGCACATCGGTCCCACCAAGTTGATCCAGTCAGTCCCACCGAGAATCCTAATGTTCACATTTTGAACTAAATCGGTCCGACCGAGTTTCGTAATTCGGTCCCACCGAGTTTGGTGATTTGTGTGTAATGGTTAGAATTTGTGTGGAGGCAATATATACCCCTCCACCCACTCTTCATTCATGGAGAGAGCCATCAAAACATGCCTACACTTCCAATACATATTTTCTAAGAGAGAACCACCTACACTTGTGTTGAGGTCAAGATATTCCATTCCATCCACATAAATCTTGATCTCTGGCCTTCCCCAAGTTGCTTTCCACTCAAATATTCTTTCTACCAAATCCAATTCTATGAGAGAGAGTTGAGTGTGTGGGAGACTATCATTTGAAGCACAAGAGAAAGGAGTTCATTATCAACACACCATTTGTTACTTCTTGGAGAGTGGTGTCTCCTAGATTGGCTAGGTGTCACTTGGGAGCCTCCGTCAAGATTGTGGAGTTGAACCAAGGAGTTTGTAAGGGCAAGGAGATCGCCTACTTCGTGAAGATCTACCCAAGTGAGGCAAGTCCTTCCTGGGCGACGGCCATGGTGGGATATACAAGGTTGCTTCTTCATGGACCCTTCGTGGGTGGAGCCCTCCATGGACTCGCGTAACCGTTACCCTTCGTGGGTTGAAGTCTCCATCAACATGGATGTACGATAGCACCACCTATCGGAACCACGGATAAAAAATCTCCGTGTCTTTAAATTGCGTTTGCACACTCCAATCCCATCCCTTTACATTCTTGCAACTTGCATGGCTTACTTTCCGCTGCTCATATACTCTTTGTATGCTTGCATGCTTGCTTCATATGTATTGTGAATGTTTTAACTTGTGCTAATACTCCACTTCAACTCGAGAGATTAAAAACTGCAACTTTTCTTGATTAGAGTCTATTCACCCCCCCCCCTCTAGACACCTCTTCTCGATCCTTTCAGGTGGTGACGCCCGTAGATGTAGCTTCTGATAGCCTTCTCCTTTTGTTCCCTATGAGGAATCAAGACGAACCCCACGGGGGTGTGTAAAGAATCTGTAGTGCCTTTTGTGTCAATATCATCCTTATTATAAAATTCTATGATTGCGCGTCTTGCATCGGCTTGGTCCCCTCTTTCCAACCTCGCGGTAGCTTGGCGCTTTACACTGATAGGTCCCAGTCCCCAGGCGGGCTTAAGCCATCGCTGGTATGCCAGGTCACGATGTCGTGGTCAAGGCCAGGAGGTGAGCGGCCCGAGGTCTGGTGAGAGCTCCCGAGGCGCAATGCTCAAGAGGTCCCATTTAGCATGCAAGCAACTCCTTGAAGGTAGGAAAGGTAGGTGGCGTTGCCGTGGCAAGGCCGCTGGTCTGGGAATTATGTGTCATAGCGCCAGGCGGGCTAGCTTGAATGTGTGACCTATCTTTAGCGATCCTAGGTCGAGTCCTTGTCTCGCGCCCGGCTCGCACGCTGATGGTGGCGCTGTCGGATCTCGGGTTCCGGCAAAACCCTTAAGGTTTGAACACTGGGTGCGCGCGAAGATCTCCCCCTCACCGATCATGCCCTCAACTTCGCCAAGATCACAAAGGCTAGATCGACGAACTCGCAACACAAGAGACACAGGATTTATACTGGTTCGGGCCACCGTTGTGGTGTAATACCCTACTCCAGTGTGGTGGTGGATTGCCTCTTGGGCTGAGGATGAATAGTACAAGGGGAAGAACAGCCTCCTGTGGAGAGGTGTTCTTGTGCTTGGTGGGGATATGATGCCCTCTACTGTGGTGGCTAGCCCTATTTATAGAGGCCCTTGTCCTCTTCCCAAATATTGAGCGGGAAGGGAGCCAACAACGGCCAATTTGAAAGGGGACAGCTTGTACAGCTTATCCTAACAAAAGTAGTCTTCGCCTGCCAAAGGCTCTGGCGTGACCTCCGTCTTTCCGTCCTGCTGGTCTTGGTCTCGTTGCACCGATATAGAAACCTTTGCTTGACGCCTCGGTACTCCTCGCCTGTGCTTGCCTCCTTAGCACCAAAGAGGAAACAAGGACAGTGTGCACGCTGGCGCCCGCCTGGTCTCATTCGTCATGGCTCACGTCACTGAAACCTCATGAGGTTTACCTTGCCTTGATCTCTCCGCCCCTCGCGAGCCATCCTGGTGAGGCCGCTCCCGAGGAGGTCTCATGTCATCCGCCTCGCAAGGCTTGGCCCCTCGCGAGGGTCTTGAATGCTTGTTGGTGAAGATGGGCCATACGGGCCCGCTCGTAGAGCCACGCCATGGGCCGCAGGTAGGCAATTCTAAGGACCCCCGTTCCCAGAACACCGACAGTAGCCCCTGGGCCCAAGGTGTGCTCGGGCTTGGCTTCAAGGCGAAGCCAAAGGGAAGTGCAGAGCGCCGTGGGCCCCAATAGCCTGTGGCCTTGGTCGACGCGTGGCGGTTGATTGGACGTGGGCGTCTCCGCTTCCCCATGCTGCTTCAGCAACTGCCCGACTGTCGAAAGGTTGGCGTAGACAACGCTTGCCTTCATTGCTTCCTTTCGCCTTGCTCCAGATCTCCTTTCTTGCTCCCTGTGTCCGAAATCTTCAGATCTGCTCCCATCCTCTTCCGCATCAGTGACTAATGGCACCTCGGAAGGTCAGGCCTGCCTCGTTGCAGGCTTGGTACGAGCCGGCTCTCGACACACCAAACGTCTCGGAGAAGAACCTTGCCACCACGCGCTTTCTGACGACGGGGGAAAGCAACAAGAGAGGGAAGACTGAGCTCCGGGCTGGCTCCGACGTGCCAGAGCCCGAGGGAAGCACCTTCTTCCCCTTCTTCATGATCAGCATTGTCGTGGGCTGGTTCCCCCTTTCTCTGACTTCTTCTATGAGGTCCTTGGCCATTACAGGCTGCAGGCACTGCATCTTCATCCCAACTCCATCCTTCTCCTGTCGATCTTCGCCTACTACTGCGAGGCGTACCTCAACGTGATGTCGTCCATGGCTCTGCTGCGCCACTTCTTCTTCCTCCACATCAATGAGGGTCATACCGCTGGGTGTGCCAATTTCATCTCGGCCGACAAGGCCAACTCAATCTCGAAGACCGGGAAGAAGGCCGACGGCTTCAGGAGCAAGTGGGCCATGATGGACGCCAAATTCGTCCACCCACGCTTGACGCTGCCAACAGAGATGCCCCTGTCTAACAAGGGGTGGTCTTGCGCGAAGCTCGCTGATGAGCGGGCGACGTTGGTGCTGGAGCAAATGAAGACCGACCTGAAGCCGGGCAATGCAAAGGCACCAAAGGTGACAGGGGCTATGCTCCTGAGGGAATTCTTGATGCTGCATGTAGCCCCGCTTCGGGCTCATACGCGCCCCTTGTGGGAGCTTGGGGACGGAGAGGACAAGGTTCTCCTAAGCCCGACGGCCTTGTCCGACAGTGAGCTGGCTATGGTTCTCCCCCTCCTAGTTGGGGACGATCAGGAGTATCTGCCAAGCATCTTCACTCCCTTGTTCCAACATAAGGACGGGGCGCAGGTCGTGGCCTCCAGGCCGACCTTCGATGGGCGCGGGCTGGTGCCGCCGGCGCCTACCAGGGCCCCTATGGCGCCGACGCCGGTGGAGCTGTCTTCTGGAGAGTCCAGCGGGGAGGAAGAGGAGGAGGAGGAGGAGGACTCGGAGGTGACCCCTGAAGGGATGGGGGAGACCTCCCCTTTGAGCAAAGCTGACATCCTCCGCACCCTTCCTGACGACGACGAGGCTGACTCCTGCCGGGGCCGATTGGTGCTGAAATCCCGGGATGCTGCTTCTGTTCTGGCATTGCCCGGAGCCACTTCCGGCCCACCTGGTGCCCCTTCTTCTGTTCCTGGGGCTTATGCGCCTGCTCTCAGGTCTGGGAGGCTCTTGGGCTTCAAGATCAACAAGAGGAAGGTGGACTACACCGCGGTGGACCAGTAAGTATTCGTGCTCTATCTTGTTCTTGATTATGCTACTGCTTCTTGATGCTTCTCCATTGTGCGATTAGGCCGACGCCTGTGACGAAGAAGATGAAGGAGGGGGCGGTGGTGCCGCCCGGGACCAACCCACCTGCTCCGTCGGTGTCTCCCTCCCTAGAGAAGGGTAGTATTGGTGCTCATGTCTCTCCGGCCCGGTCATCCTCGCAAGGTATGGGGGAGAACCCTCGGGAGGAGTCAGCTCCCGCGGCCTCGCGGGCTCCGGAGGCACCGTCCGGCTCGGCTGCTGGAGCCTCCACGACTCAGGAGCCCCCAGTCCCCTAGGCTATGGTGACAATACCCTCTCCTCCGCCTCCTGCTGCGCCACTGATCCCAAGTCCTTCTATCTCCCCTGACGTTTTGGAGCACGGCCTTCTGGAGATGACCCGGCTGCGAGAAGATCTTCAAGGCACCGACCCCCTCCTGATGCTCGGGCATCTGGAGATGGTTTCTGGCTGGCTCCGTTCCGACGTGTCTGTTCGGGCGGCGCTGAGCCAGGCCGTGGCAACCTCTGAGAAGGAGAAGCAGGCCGCCGCCTAGGAAGCGGCCACTCGCGAGGCGGCGCTGAAGGACATCGAGGCCGCCAGGAGTCGCTGCCAGGTGCTGGAGGCCGAGCTGAAGACCCTGCGCAATGAACGCGCAGAGGAAGCCCGTGGCCGTCAGACGGAGGAGGAGAAGATGAAGGCCCGGGAGGACGTAGTCAAGGGTCACGACGCCGAGCTGGAGCAGTCGGCAAGGGCGCAGGCCATTGAGCGCGGCCGACTGGATGAGCTGGAACAGAAGGTGAAGGCAATGGAAGCCGAACTTATCACGAGGGCGAAGTTTCTGGCTGAGGACTGTGCGGCCTTCGCGCTCCTTGAGGAGAGGCCTCGTGTGGCGCTGAAGACGCTCTATGAGAAGGGCTTGGAGAGGCTGCTAACCACCAACGAGGACGGCCCCGCCCAGCTGCTCCCCTACTTGGTGGAGGCGCTCGAGGAAGTCATGGACGACATTGGTCCCATGGAAAGCAGAGGCTCGTGTCCTTTCTTCAGCTGCGCTGACGCGTGTCTTCAGCCACCTCCATCTTCGCGACCCCACCGCTCCCTTGACGAGCTTCTGGAGCGTGTGGTTTATGAACACTGCACAGCCGCCGCCGCAACTGTGAAAGGTCAGGTGTAGGCCCTGCTAAAGAAGTTCCGCGGCTTCGCTTTCGCGCCTTTGACCGGAGGCGCCACCACTTCTGCAGCTCCGGCCGGTGGCCAAGATGAAGGCGATGCCATCAAGGGAGGAGCGCCTCTCGCGGGCGTCGGTGGTGTTCAAGGATGACCTACGGCTCCTTTCCTGTTTTATTCCTGCAACATGCATCATGCCTCGTGGAGGCGTTAAACTTGCGTTTGGTATTCTGAGAACAATATGTCTTGTAATATTTGCTTGAGATTTTGCGATTTTCTCCCTATTTGTTTTACCTTGTACATCAGCAGGGCCTGGCCCCGCGCATACCTCAACCGCCGTTGGATCGTCTGCAGACCAGGACGGGACCAAGGGGTGAGGGGCTACGTGACGAATTAGGCTCTTGAGTCGTGATGCTCAGGAGTCCCCCTTGACGCACAAACAGCTGATAGGGAGGAGACGCGAGGGTAGGTTTAGTGTCCTACGTTGGCGGGGCCTGGCCGTGCGCATACCTCAACCGCCGTTGGGTCATCCGGAGACCAAGGCGAGACCAAGGAGTGAGGGGCTACGTGACCAGTTAGGCTCCTGAGCCGCGATGCTCAGGAGTCCCCCTTGACGTGCAAACACCCTTCATACCTTTGCCCTCGCCGAGGCTCAGCTCGGGAGGGACGCGCGTCGACCAGGTCTAGGGGACCTGGTTGGGTGGCGTATGCTTGGGCGTGACCTGAGCATAGCCCGTCGTGTGACTCTCCCGAGGGGAGGTGTTGCGGTGAGGCTGGACACTAAGCTCAAGGGCTCCCTGGATTTGATACGACCGTGGGGCTGCCCTCAGTTGTTTATCACCAACGCGGAGCATAGCGCTTCCGCACTTGCACGGGCATAGCCGCTCCTCGGCAGTGTCGACGGCCAGCGCGGAGCATGGTGCTTCCACTGGTACGTGGGAGGGGACTCCCTACTGCGGAGAGCCCCTGGGGCGTGTACAGCCCCGCCCAGACATGTGGCTTGCACGGTAGGGCTAGACGAGGTGTGTCTGGGCACTCATGAGCCAGCACGGGACTCACGAGGCCCTACCTCAAGGCGGGTTGCGCCTGGTCTGGATTCTTGTTTGCTGTGGTGGTTAGAAAACCTGCAGAATGAATCTCCTGAGTCTATCGCATGAGAAGGCCAAGCACCAACGGCCCCAGGAGGTGACGTGAACGGGAGCGACCTGCCAGACAGAGCTCAGCTGTTGGATTTATCGACGCTGCAGGGACGGGCCCGAGCATAGACGCCGTGCCTAACCTTTCTCATGCGAAGGGTCCTGAAGAAAGACAATCGACACGCGGCTCCCGCGGTAGGTGACAATCAAGCAGGTGATAGTCATAGATAAATTAAGCATGGAAGGCAAACTGGCTCAAGTAAATGTAGGGGAGATACATGCCACTAGGTTAGGCCCGAGCGGCTTGGGGATGATGCAGCCCGAGGGGCGCCCCCGGCAAGGTAAGCTAAAGACATAAGCAATTGTAGCCTCTTTCGATAAGTAAGAGTGTCGAACCCAATGAGGAGCTAAAGGTAGAACAAATATTCCCTCAAGTTCTGTCGACCACCGATACAACTCTACACATGCTTGACGTTCGCTTTACCTAGAACAAGTATGAAACTAGAAGTACTTTGTAGGTGTTTTTGGATAGGTTTGCAAGATTGTAAAGAGCACGTAAATGAAAAGTAGGGGCTGTTTAGATAAAGACACAATAATTTAAATATAGCGAGTGTGGAAACGTGGTGGTAGGAGTTGCGAAATTGTCCCTAAGCAATTGACTAATATACTAGACCGATAGCAAGTTTTATGTGGGAGAGGCCACTGCTAGCATGTCATCCCCGACATGGAATTCTATGCACTTATCATTGGAACTATTAGCAAGCATCCGCAACTACTAACGTTCATTAAGGTAAAACCCAACCATAGCATTAAGATGTATTGGTCCCCCTTCAATACCGTATGCATCAATTTCTATGCTAGGTTGAAGCTTCTATTACTCTTGCCCTCCAATACATAGTCCTATCAACATACAACTAACCCTATGGTGTGATCCACGCGCGCGCTCATATGATGGGCACCAAAGGACAGCAACATAACCACAGGAAAATTAAATCAATCATAGCAATTCATCAACCACCGATAGCACAACAAAAATCTACTCAGACATCATATGATGGCAACACATCATTGGATAATAATATGAAGCATAAAGCACCATGTTCAAGTAGAGGGTACAGCGGGTTGCGGGAGAGTGGACTGCTGTAGATAGATAAAGGTGATGGAGATGTTCATGAAGAAGGCAGAGGTGTTGGTGAAGATCAAGGTGATGACAATGGTGGCCACGGCAGCGCTCCGGCGCCACCGGAAGAGAAGGGGAGAGGGGGCCCTTCTTCTTTTTCCTTGACCTCCTCCCTTGATGGGAGAAGGGTTTCCCATCTGGTCCTTGGCCTCCATGGCATGGGAGGGGTGAGAGCCCCTCCGAGATTGGATCTGTCTCTCTATCTGTCTCTGTTTCTGTGTTCTGTTCATCTGCCCTTTCACCGTTTCGTATATATATCGAGATCCGTAACTCCAATTGGATTGAAACCTTCGCCAAGATTTTTTTCCTGAAAATTAGCTTTCTTGCGGCTGAAGAAGAGCAGCAACCGCCTTACGGGGGGGGGGGGGCACGAGGGTCAGGGGCGTGCCCAGGGGGGTGGGGCGCGCCCCCTGCCTCGTGCCCCCTCGGGCACCGTCTCACGTTGATTCTTTCGCCCATATTTTACAAATATTCCAAAAATATTCTCCGTCCGTTTTTGTCCCATTTCGATTCTGTTTGATATGGGGTTTCTGCGAAACTTAAAACATGCAACAAACGGGAACGGGCACTGGGCACTGGATCAATATGTTAGTCCTAAAAATAATATAAAAAGTTACCAAAAAGTATATGAAAGTTGTATAATATTGGCATGGAATAATAAAAAATTATAGATATGATGGAGACGTATCAGCATCCCCAAGCTTAATTCCTGCTCGTCCTCGAGTAGATAAATGACAAAAAAAATAATTTTTGATGTGGAATGCTACCTAGCATAATCTTGGTCATGTATCAAATCATGACATGAATATTAAGACACGAGTGATTCAAGGCAATAGTCTATCATTTTACATAAAAACAACAATACTTCAAGCCTACTAATAAAGCAATCGTGTCTTTTCAAAATAACATGATTCAAGGCAAGAGTCTATCATTTGACATAAAAACAATAATACTTCAATCCTACTAATAAAGCAATGAAGCTTACTAATAAAGTCATCCCTACAAAATCATATAGTCTGGCTATGCTCCATCTTCACCACACAAAATATTCACATGATGCACAACCCCGATGACAAGCCAAGCAATTGTTTCATACTTTTGATGTTCTCAAACCTTTTCAACTTTCATGCAATAAATGAGCGTTAGCCATGGACATAGCACTATAGGTGGAATACAATATGATGGTGGTGGTTGTGTGGAAAAGACAAAAAGGAGAAAGTCTCACATCGACGCGGCTAATCAACGGGCTATGGAGATGCCCATCAATTGATGTCAATGTGAGGAGTAGGGATTGCGATGCAACAAATGCACTAAGAGCTATAAGTATATGAAAGCTCAAACTAAAACTAAGTGGCTGTGCATCCAACTTGCTTTCTCATGAAGACCTCGGTCATTTGAGGAAGCCCATCATTGGAATATACAAGCCAAGTTCTATAATGAAAATTCCCACTAGTATATGAAAGTGATAACTCAGGAGACTCTCTATATGAAGAACATGGTGCTACTCTGAAGCACAAGTGTGGTAAAAGGATAGTAACATTGCCCCTTCTCTCTTTTTCTCTCATTTTTTTTGTTTTTTTGTTTTTTTTTATTTTTTGGTGGGCTTCTTTGGCCTCTTTTTTATTTGGGCTTCTTTGGCCTCTTTTATTTTTTGTAAATTCTGGAGTCTCATCCCTACTTGTGGGGGAATGATAGTCTCCATCATCCTTTCCTCACTGGGGCAATGCTCTAATAATGATGATCATCACACTTTTATTTACTTACGACTCAATATTACAACTCGATATCTAGAACAAAGATATGAGTCTTTTTGAATGGCTCCGGCGGTGTACCGGGATGTGCAATGATCTAGAATAGCAATGGCATCAAAAAAACGGACAAGCCATGAAAAAATCATGCTAGCTATCTTACGATCATGCAAAGGAATATGACAATGAATGCTCAAGTCATGTATATGATGATGGAAGTTGCATGGCAATATATCTCAGAATGGCTATGGAAATGCTATAATAGGTAGGTATGGTGGCTCTTTTGAGGAAGATATAATGAGGCTTATGTGTGATAGAGCATATCGTATCACGGGGTTTGGATGAACCGGAGAATTTTTCACCAACTCTCGAGGTGAGAAAGGGCAATGCACGGTACCGAAGAGGCTAGCAATGACGGAAAGGTGAGAGTGAGTATAATCCATGGACTCAACATTAGTCATAAAGAACTCACATACTTATTGCAAAAATCTATTAGTCATCGAAACAAAGTACTACACGCATGTTCCTAGGGGGATAGATTGGTAGGAAAAGACCATCGCTCGTCCCCGACCGCCACTCATAAGGAAGACAATCAATAAATAAATCATGCTCCGACTTCATCACATAACGGTTCACCATACATGCATGCTACGGGAATCACAAACCACAACACAAGTATTTCTACTAATCCACAACTACCCACTAGCATGACTCTAATATCACCATCTTTATATCCCAAAACTATTGCAAGGAATCAAACATATCATATTCAGTGATCTACGAGTTTTATGTAGGATTTTATGACTAACCATGTGAATGACCAGTTCCTGTCATCTCTCTAAATAGATATAAGTGAAGCAAAAGAGTTTAATTATTTCTACAAAAGATATGCCCATGCTCTAACAAATATAAGTGAAGCAAAAGAGCATTCTACAAATGGCGGTTTTCTATGTGGAGAGAAACAGGCAATCCAAACTTCAAATGATATAAGTGAAGCACATGAAGCATTCTATAAAGCCATACTCAAAAGATATAAGTGAGGTGCATAGAGCATTCTATAAACCAAGGACTATCTCATACCATCATGGTGCATAAAATAAAAGTGAAAACTAAATGCAAAAGACGCTCCAAGATTTGCACATATCGCATGAACAAAACAAATCCGAAAACATACCGATACTTGTTGAAGAAAGAGGGGATGCCTTCCGGGGCATCCCCAACCTTAGACTCTTGAGTCTCCTTGAATATTTACTTGGGCTGCCTTGGGCGTCCCCAAGCTTGAGCACTTGCCTCTCCTTCTTCTCCTCACATCGAGACCTTCTCGATCATCGAACACTTCATCCACACAAAACTTCAACAGAAAACTCGGTAAGATCCGTTAGTATAATAAAGCAAATCACTACTCTAAGTACTGTTGCAAACCAATTCATATTTTGTTTATGCATTGTGTCTACTGTAATATAACTTTTCCATGGCTTAATCCACTGATAGAAATTGATAGTTTCATCAAAACAAGCAAACTATGCATCAAAAACAGAATCTGTCTAAAACAGAACAGTCTGCAATAATATGAACATTCACCATACTTCTGATACTTGAAAAATTCTTAAAAAATTAGGAAAAATAAACAATTTGTATAGAAAGACAATTCAAAAAGAAATAGAACCGTTTGACATTCCAGTAAAAAACTAAAAATCCCACACTACAGCCAAAGTTTCTGTCCTGCACCGCACAAACCAACAAGCATTGTAAACATCCTAAAGTCAAACCATGGCACATTATTTTTATAATACAATAGAATTGTACAAGGGGATAATTATTTTTGTTGAAAATTTTCTGTAATTAAGATTCACAAAGTTTCCATGGGCATGAACAAAGTTCTAGGACGTCCCCCACTTTCACAATGCTTGTCTATCTCACTTTCACTTTTCTTTTTGAAAGGTTTTGGGTTCCCCTCTTAAATTTTTTGTTTTTAAACTATATAAAAGCACACAACAGAAATAAATGACTCTCTAAAACTTCTGGGTTGTCTCCCTGGCAGCGCTTTCTTTAAAGCCATTAAGCTAGGCATATAGTGCTCGAGTAATGGATCCACCCGGATCCCAAGGTATATCAAAGCCAATTTTAATTAGCAATGATTTGGCATTTAATAGTGAGCACAAAGCAACATAAATCATGTAATGACGAAGTCTAACTCTCTTCCTATGCATCGGCATGTCATAAAAGAACAATTCATGCACACATAGTAAAGGCCAATGCATAGTGTAAGCAGTTTCTTGCAATTTTACCATGTTGGAAACATAAAGAGGTGGAGATATAGTTCCTCTCTCATAGTAATTGCAAGTAGCAGCAGCAAGCACATGCATATTATATTCATCAAAATCATCACGTGCAATGGTAAAAGGCAACCCATCAATATAATCCTTAATAAGTGCAAACTTCTCCGATATAGTGTAGTCGGGAGAATTCAAAAAGATAATAGGACTATCATGCATGGGTGCAATAGCAACAATTTCATGTTTAACATAAGGAACTATAGCAAGTTCATCTCCATAAGCATAATTCATATTGGCATCTTGGCCACAAGCATAGCAAGCATCATCAAAAAGGGATATTTCAAGAGAATCAACGGGATCATAACAATCATCATAGCAGTCATCCTTCGGTAAGCACGAAGGGAAATTAAAAAATGTATGCGTTTAAGAGTTACTCTCATTAGAAGGTGGGCATGGGTAGCTAATCCGCTCTTCCTCCTTTTGTTCTTCGCTCTACTCCTCATATTTTTCATCCAATGAGCTCACAGTTTCATCAATTTCTTCTTTCATAGACTCCTGCAAAATATTAGTCTCTTCTTGGACAGCGGAGGAGTCCTCTATATATGATTTTACATAGATATTAGAAGCATAATTATCATAACCATATTCAAGTATGGAAAAATTTTCAGATTTGTAAAGAGTAGCATCATACGTTTCAATCAAATAAGAAATTTCATAAGCACCCTTAAAAGCAACAAATTCTTCAATTTTTGGAACATCATAGTAATTATAAACATCTTTAGCATAAGAACATACGATTCCAT
This sequence comes from Triticum aestivum, assembly GCF_018294505.1. NCBI lineage: Eukaryota > Viridiplantae > Streptophyta > Magnoliopsida > Poales > Poaceae > Triticum > Triticum aestivum. The sequence continues at coordinate 114,159,354 of NC_057806.1, forward strand.
TATCACTAAACAAACATTGGTAGGGAAGGTGTTTCTTAGGGTCTTCAGAACAACAAGTAACATCATGTATTTCGCATAAATTCCAAGCATAGCATTGCAAACGATGAATTTGATCCAGTAAACGTTTCCCTTTTTCAGATATGCGGTGTCGCACAAAACAAGCATGCCCATCTAAAGATTTGCCATCAACTAAGCTAGTTGGGGTTTCAGCACGAGCACATAGGGATCGAAGATGATCCAAGTAATTAGCTTCAGGAGTGTGATAGATTTTGAGTGGTTCTTCAACCATTGGTTCAGTAGGTACAACTATTTTTTTTTGGTATTTTGCGTTTCCTACCCATAACTAAAGATAGAAAACAACTAAGAACAGCAAATAAAAATTACGTAGTGATAAAGCAAACAAGCACACACGAGAATATTCACCCCACGCTATGACTCCCCGGCAATGGCGCTAGAATAAAGGTCTTGATAACCCACAAATATAGGGGATCAATTGTAGCCTCTTTCGATAAGTAAGAGTGTTGACCCCAGCGAGGAGCTAAAGGTAGCACAAATATTCCCTCAAGTTCTATCGACCACCGATACAACTCTACGCACACTTGACGTTCGCTTTACCTAGAACAAGTATGAAACTAGAAGTACTTTGTAGGTGTTTTTGGATAGGTTTGCAAGATAGTAAAGAGCACGTAAATAAAAAGTAGGGGATGTTTAGATAAAGACACAATAAAGTAAATATAGCGAGTGTAGAAAAGTGGTGGTAGGAGTTGCGAAATTGTCCCTATGCAATTGACTAGTTTACTAGACCGATAGCAAGTTTTATGTGGGAGAGGCCACTGCTAGCATGTCATCCCTGACTTGGAATTCTATGCACTTATGATTGGAACTATTAGCAAGCATCCACAACTACTAACGTTCATTAAGGTAAAACCCAACCATAGCATTAAGATATATTGGCCCCCCTTCAATCCCGTATCCATCAATTTCTATGCTAGGTTGAAGCTTCCGTCACTCTTTCCCTCCAATAAATAGTCCTATCAACATACAACTAACCCTATGGTGTGATCCATGTGGGCGCTCATATGATGGGCACCAAAGGATAGCAGCATAACCACAAGAAAATTAGATCAATCATAAAAATTCATCAACCACCGATAGGACAACAAAAACCTACTTAGACATCATTGGATAATAATATGAAGCATAAAGCACCATGTTCAAGTTGAGGGTACAACGGGTTGCAGGACAGTGGACCTCAATTGATAGAGAGGGGAAAGGTGATGGAGATGTTGGTGAAGATGGAAGAGGTGTTGGTGAAGATCGCGGTGATGATGATGGTGGCCACGGCAGCATTCCGGTGCCACCGGAAGAGAAGGGGATAGGGGGCCCCTTCTTCTTATTCTTCCTTGACCTCCTCCCTAGATGGGAGAAGGGTTTCCCCTTTGGTCCTTGCCCTCCATGGCATGGGAGGGGAGAGAGCCCCTCCGAGATTGTATCTGTTTCTCTGTCTCTTTCTGTTTCTGTGTTCTGTTCACCTGCCCTTTCACTGTTTCGTATATATATGGAGATCCGTAACTCCGATTGGATTGAAACCTTCGCCGAGATTTTTTTCTGAAAATTAGCTTTCTTGCGGCCGGAGAAGAGCAGCAACCGCCTTACGGGGGTCCCACGAGTGTCAGGGGCGTGCCCAGGGGTGGGGCGCGCCCCCCTGCCTTGTGCCCCCTCGGGCACCGTCTCGCGTTGATTCTTTCGCCCATATTTTCCAAATATATCCGTCCATTTTTGTCCCATTTAAATTCCGTTTGATATGGGGTTTCTGCGAAACATAAAAATGCAAAAAACAGGAACTGGCACTGGGCACTGGATCAATATGTTAGTCCCAAAAATAATATAAAAAGTTGCCAAAAAGTATATGAAAGTTGTATAATATTGGCATGGAATAATAAAAAATTATAAATACGACGGAGACGTATCAAAGGGATACATGCCACAGGGATGGACCCACACAGCCTGGGAATGATGCAGCCTTGAGGGCGCTCCTAGCTAAGTAAACTTGGAAAATGTCACCTGGTTCTGCTGATGAAGGAAAGTTGGGGCAGCTGAAGGTACGCGGCGAAGGGGTTGCTCCTCACGAGCCACCGGGGCCCTGAGCCTCGGGAGGCTCTCGGGGTCCATGTTGTTCCTTGAGGACCATCTCCATCTCCGCCAGGACTGCATGGTGCCTAGCCTCCTGAGCCGCCAAGACGCGGCGCAAGTTGCATTGGTAGGCGGATGCCACGCTCGGCAGGCCGAAGGGCATGCATACGTAGCTGTGTGGTGGACCCTCGTAGCGTCCCACGCGCGAAGGCCAGAGGAGCTCCTGAGACGTGGACCTGTTGAGCCCTGGGACGTCGATGCATATGCACAGCCCTGCACCCTTGCCTGGATGGGGGGCTGCGCCAGGTGAGCGGCGATTAGCGCGCATGGCCCTCGCATCTTGCAGTTCTTGGGTGGTCTTGGTAATGAACTCCTGAGCGCTGGGCGCTCCTCTCCCTGTGTCCTCCTGAGGGAGTCGTGCCGCGAAGCACTCCTCCAAATGGTGCCCGAGCGCCTCCCTCATGACATCGGCAAGGTCTGAGGCCCTCCATAAGGGAGCCCCCGAGCCCTGCCCGAGGTGGGCACCGGGCGTGCCTTCCTATGCGATGGAGGGAGGCGCCCCAGGTGCGGGCGTCGATCTAGTCGTGGCGCCGCTTGAGGCGCCGCTTGCCTGAGGCCCGGCATGGTGCATCTGCTTCTTCTTCTTGGGGATGTCCTCAGGAGGGTATTCACCCTTGCTTTCGGGGTCGTCGATTGATGTAGCTTGGAAGGCACCCTCGAGGGAGCACGCTGCATCTATTTCTTCACATGGGACTGTGATGATTCCGCCACTTCCTGGCATCTTGAGAAAATTGTAGTCGTGATGGGTCACCGCCATGAACTTGGCCAGGGCTGGATACCCAAGGATGGCATTGTATGGCAGACGGATGTGGGCAACGTCGAAGTCGATGAGCTCGGTGCGGTAGTTGTTGCGCTGTCCGAAGGTGACTGGGAGGCGGACCTGCCCTATCGGGGTGGTGGAGCCGTCGGTTACTCCTGAGAAAGGCTTGATAGGCTGAAACTGATCATAGGGCACTTGAAGGTTGTCGAACATCTCGACGGACAGGACGTTAAGCCCTGCGCCGTCGTTGACGACAGTCTTGGTGACTTGCACGTTGCTAATGACGGGTGAACAAAGCAATGGGAGAGCGCCAGTGGTGGCCGCGCACTTGAGCTGGTCTGCTGAGCTGAAGGTAACAGCGCACTTGGAACACCTGAGCGGGTGTGTGGCCTCGAGCTTGGGGAGGACTGCGTTCACCTTGCGAGCAAACTATTTGAAGATACACTGCGAGGCTAGGGCTTGAGCTCCGCCCAGGATGCAGGCGATGGCACGCGGCTCCTGGAAGCCCCCAGCCCCCTCGTCCTGATGTTGGTCGTCGTTCCTTCTTGGTGGTGGCGGCAGTGGAGGAAGCCCAGCATTAACCTGAGGATGGTCCTCGCGAGGCTGATCCCTCCAGGCACCCTCACGAGGCTGATCCTGCCAGCGGTCCTCACCAGGCCGGTCGCGCCACTCCTGGCGTGGGCACCGTTCGTCCCAGCGTCCTCCGCTGCATCCTCCCCCTCGGCTGTAGCCTCGGTCGTTGCGCTCGGGGTGTCGACCGAAGTGTCCGTCATGAATGGCCCTGAGCTCTTGAAAATCGTTGGTGTTGTGGCTTGCACGTTATGGAAGGCGCAGAACGGTCGGCTGCTCTTGGATGACTCAGGCTGGTCCCTGCCGCGCTTCGTGTCTGGCTCTGCCGCGAGTACGGCCTCTCCCTTGCTCTTCACGTCCTTGGCCTTGGCTTTCTTCTCCGCCAGGTCGGCAGCTGGGAGCTCAAGAAGGGAAAGGCGCCCTTCCTCAGCCCTTGCGCACTTTGTCGCCAGGTTGAAAAGCTCCAGGGATGTGCACAACTCCTCGTGGATGGCGAGCTCCTCCTTCATTTTGATGTCGCGGACGCCATCGGAGAACGCAGAGATGATGGCCTCGTCCGTCACCTTGGGGATCTTGAGACGAACGATGTTGAAGCACTGTATGTACTTCTGGAGGGTCTCCCCTGGTTGTTGCTTGATGCGGCGCAGATCACCCGCGGCCAGAGGGCAGTCGCGAGTGCCCTGGAAGTTGGTGACGAAGCGGTCGCGCATCTCGTTCTAGGGGGAGATTGAGCCTGGAGGCAGGTTCAGGAGCCAGGAGCGGGCACCATCCTTGAGAGCCATGGGGAACCAGTTCGCCATAACTTTTTCGTCGCCGTTAGCCGCCTCGATGCTCAGTTTGTAGAGCTGCAGGGAACTCCACGGGGTCGGGGGTGCCATCGTAACGCGGAGGCAGGTCTGGCTTGAACTTGCCCGGCCAGGTGACGCTACGCAGCTCGAGGGTGAAGGTACGGCAGCCCGCAGTGGCCACCGGAACCCTTTGCTGATGCGGAGCTTGGCCTTGATGTCCGTGCACCGCCACCGCAATCGGCACACGGTCTTGTCATAGCGGTGCCGGGAGCGCAGGAGCGTTTATCTTGTGGACGAGGGACTTCTTGGCATCTTCCTTCTTCACACATGGGCACCCGACGCGGTGGATCTCCCCGGGGGGCCGCACGTCTTGGTGCCAGGGCATCGTCTTGTGGCAGAGGTGGTGGAGGCGCTCCATGATCCATGTCGCCTGCAGCTGGAGGAGGGCTAGGCAGTGAGGGGGACGGCACAGGGTAGCCCCCTGCGGCACTGACAAGCTCGGTGATACGGTCGAGCCAATCCTTGTAGAGGTTGTTGATGGGGCGGTAGCGCAGGAGTTCGTGCACCATGCACAAAGTGGCCTGCGCGTCCGTGGGAGCATGACGGGTGTGAGACGATGAGCCGTCCGGGGTCAGTGATGGAGTGGCGGTGCGGCCGCCCTGCCGCACCGAGGGGTGCAGCGAGGTTGCTTCCTGCTCGTTCCCCGCCGGGCTGGTGGCGGCAGGCGACGGAGAACAACTGGGTGGCCCGCTGACGGGAGCCGTCTGAGCAACGCGGGAGGCGAGGGCAGCCCGGCGCTCAGCGCGAGCTCGGCGAGCGTCCGCCATGGAGATGACGAAGCAATGGGACACGGAGCAACGGAAGGAAAGCTTCAGCGCACCCCTACCTGGCGCGCCAAATGTCGGATCTCGGGTTCTGGCAAAACCCTTAAGGTTGGAACACTGGGGTGCGTGCGAAGATCTCCCCCTCATTGATCATTCCCTCAACTTCGCCAAGATATCAAAGGCTAGCTCGACGAACTCGCATCACAAGAGACACAAGATTTATACTGGTTTGGGCCACCGTTGTGGTGTAATACCCTACTCCAGTGTGGTGGTGGATTGCCTCTTCGGCTGAGGATGAACAGTACAAGGGGAAGAATAGCCTCCTGAGGAGAGGTGTTCTTGTGCTTGGTGTGTGTGTGGATTGCTCGAGATGAGTTCTGGTAGGTGAGGATCTGATGCCCTCTACTATGGTGGCTAGCCCTATTTATAGTGGCCCCGGTCCTTGTCGGTGTCAAAACCGGCGGATCTCGGGTAGGGGGTCCCGAACTGTGCGTCTAGGATCGATAGTAACAGGAGGCGGGGGACACGATGTTTACCCAGGTTCCGGCCCTCTCTATGGAGGTAATACCCTGCTTGATTGATCTTGATGAATATGAGTGTTACAAGAGTTGATCTACCATGAGATCGCAATGGCTAAACCCTAGAAGTCTAGCCTGTATGACTAAGGTAATGTGTATCCATCTATCCGGACTACGCTCTCCGGTTTATATAGACACCAAAGAGATCTAGGGTTACATGGATTCAGTTACATTAGAGGGAATCTACATAGTTGGTTGCCAAGCTTGCCTTCCACGCCAAGTAGAGTCCAATAATCCGGAAACGGGTACAGTCTTCGGTCTTCATGTCTTCACAACCCATCAGTCCGGCCCACGAATAACAGGCCGGACGCCCGAGGACCCCTTAGTCCAGGACTCCCTCAGTAGCCCCTGAACCTAGCTTCAACGACGAGGATTCCGGCGCGCAGATTGTCTTCGACATTGCAATGCGGGTTCCCCTTTCCGAACTCCAAGATAGTCTACGGACGCGACGATAGTATCCAGACCTTCCACATACACACCATACATGACCGCAGAGAATATATATATATATTTACACAAGTTCTATCTGCTGACAAATTTTTTAATAACACGGCATCACGTCTATCCGGTCATAATTTCGAACCGTTTCTCGTCTGCGGCTCCATGTTTTGAGATGCAGTTGCCATTGGCATGTCTTGTCAAAGCAGAGATCATGTCCCCTTATCGCGGGATTCTCATCAATGCAGGCATGGGTAACCCAACCGTGCCATTTATATGGCCCTCGGGAATAGGTGAGTTTTCAGGGAGAGTGAGGAGGCTTTTAATATTCGCTGCCTTTATAAGGGGATAAGAACTCCCTCCTCCTCTCGCACGCCTTCTCTCTGTCTCCGTCTTTCTAATCTAGAGCTCCAGTGCCCAAGTACTCATCTCCTTTCCAGTCAAGCTATCATGTCCGAATCCGGAGGCCAGGGCAAGTGGATGGTCTCCTCCATCAGGGAGGAGGACATTACTGAGCTTCGGGCGGCCGGGTATTTGGCGAAGGAGATCGACCACCGTCTGCCAGCCGAGGGACAAGTCGTCCCCACGCCGAAGCCCATTGAGAGGGTAGTATTCATCCCCCATTTCTTCCGCGGGCTAGGGTTTCCACTCCACCCTTCCGTCCGCGAGCTGATGTATTATTACAGGATAGATTTCCATGATCTATCCTCGAATTCCTTCCTCAACATCTCGGCGTTTATCGTCGTGTGTGAGGCCTTCCTCCGCATCCAACCCCACTTCAGGCCGTGGCTCAAATTCTTCAATGTGAAGCCGAAGGTGGTGGATGGCCAGCACGCGGAGTGCGGGGCAGACATGGTGAGAAAGCTATCCAACGTCTCTTGGCCCAAAGGCACTTTTGTGGAGACAGTAAAGGAGTGGAAGAAGCAGTGGATCTACATCACAGAACCTCGCGGCACCACCTGGGTCGAGAAGAGTTCGGACTGGTGTTCACCTGACGAGTTGATAGCGATGCAGACGCGTGTTCAGAGCATGGTGACCAAGAATGTCAAGCTTGTTGACGTAATCCAGGTGATGCTGGTTCGCCGGATTCTTCCGTGCCAATGCCGAAGCCGCCCTCTATGGGAGTTCAATTCAAAGAAGCACCATACCTTGATAAGGCTCTTCGAGACTACTCATGAAGGCACCTGGAAGTTGCCCTTCAAGGGCAACGAGAAGCCACCGGCCATGGACTTAGACCGTGGTCACGATTGTAAGCACCCGACCAGCGAGGTATGTTATTTCTGACGCATCCCCAACTTAATTGCCTCGAGGACGATGTCTGAGCTTTTATTATTGCTCTTTCAGGACTGGATGGAGAGGGCGAAGCGGATCCAGCGTCCGGCTCCGCTGCCTGAAGAACCGGTCATCCAGCGTCTAGCGAAGATGCTGGTGCCGGCGCCCTATCAGGCACCGGAGAAGAAGGCCAAGAAGAAGGCAAAGGGGGGCAAGAGTGGTCCCCATCGCAAGGGCACCTCGGACGTGACGTCCGAAGATGATGAAGCCCATTCCTCTATCCCTGAGGACAATGACAAGGAAGAGGAGGAGGAGGAAAACGACCCTCCCCCCGAGGAGAAGAAGAAAAAGAGGGTGGCCTCGGTGCATCTGGAGGAGGAAGCGCCCAAAAAGGGGAAGGGCGCCCCAGCGGTCAATTCCGCGTGGGACGTTGACAGTAGTTCAGAATGACGCCCCCGCACTAAGCCCCAGGCCGCATCATAAGTGACATGGCTCATTCATGCACACACCCAACCCTTTCTCTTTATTATTTTAACATAGTTAACTGTACTATTGCAGCCCAGCCCGTGACCTTATCTAGCGATCCTCATCTGGAGGTTCGTTGGCTCCGTTGGAGATGGCGAGCATGTCACCACTGCCTGCTTACTACCCCGGGGCCAGGGACGACATAGAAGTGTTGTCCCGGAGGACTGCTCCGAAGGGAGGAGCCCAGGACGCTGTCAGGGAGGCGCCACAAGGTGAGACCTCCACTACCGGACACATGGGGGAGCCGATCCACATGGAGACTGGTGAAGAGGGCCACATCCAGTTTGGCCCTCAGCCGAATACGATTCTGGAGACCAATATGGCTCCGGAGTCGGGCAAGCAGCCCCCTTTGAAGGAGGGGGTGCGCTGCTTCCGCCGGTGGTCCCTGTCCGTCCAGGGACGTCGGATAACTTGATGGAGGCGCTACGAGGCGCCTCCGTTATGGACGTGTATCGTGTCCTTATGGGCGCGGTGATCAAGGAGGTTCAGTCCGCCAAGAGTGGACTGAACGAAGCCTGCAGCAACCTGTTGGCAGGTTTCGAGGTAAGTGACATAGAAAGAGAAAAACCCCATGTAGTCAGTAGCCCCTGAGACACTGTCCGGTGTTCGATGAGAAGAACCGGACAGAGGATCAATCTTCTATTGTAGGAGACTAACGTAATATGTATGCATAAGAAGGCGTCGCTATTGGCAGCAACCTCGCATGCTGCCGAAGTCTCTAATTTGAGGCAGAGGCTGGAGCGGACTGAGAACAAGATCAGCGAGGTTAACGTTCAGCTCCAGGAGAAGCAAGGTGAGTAACGACTTGATATGAGGTCGAGGCCCTGAGAAGGGCCCTGTGTGAGGCCGAGGAGAAGGCTGTCCAACAGCAAGCCGCTCATAAGAAGCTCAAGGCCCAGGTCAAAGAAGTCCAGCAAGAGCTCCAGGATGCGGTGAAGAAATGCGAGGCCTTGGAGCATGATGCGTCAGTTCAAGGGACTGAACTTGCCAAGGCTCGTCAGAGTGCGGAGGCCGCACAGAATGAAGCCCAGGCCGCCCTCCGGGAAATCCAGGAGGCCCAAAAGATCGCGGTGAGTAAGGCATGATGCAAAGCAAGTATGCGGAGAAGCGGTACCTTTTACTAACCCGGGTTTGGAGTTCCCCATGGGATTTTGCGGATTTACCATGCAGTGTATAGGACGACGTGGAGTTCTATCGAGCTGAAGGAGGGGGTTCGGCAGAAAATCTATTATGGTCGCAACATGCAGCGCCAGAACCTCCCGTGTCCTTCACCGATCAGCTGAAACAGCTGGTGGAGCTGCATAGGGTGGCCAAACTAGCCATGAACGATTTGATCATCCGGCTATGGCCACCCGAAGCTATGCCTGGCAGGTACTTCGGACTCGTGAGGCGGATGGTGAACGCCTGTCCTCAGTTGGACGTCGTCAAGCACTCTGCCTGTATTGAAGGTGCCTGAATGGCCTTCGTCCGTTGCAATATGTGGTGGGCAAAGATGAACGCCGTTGATGTGGCCAGAGGGCCGCCGGAGGGCAAGGAGCACCGCACACTCGAGCGATATTTTGCAGATGTCATAGAAGGGTCTCGACATGCAGCAGCTAAGTGTGGGCAGGACATTATTTTCGAATGAAAACATTTGTGCTGCCTTTTCCTTGTATTATGAAAACAAAGCTTGTTTTGTAATGTAATTTCATTATGCTTTAATTGTTTCCTCCTGTGCGGCCGTGTTGTATGCAATCTGAGGGTTGGGCAGTCATCGGCTTCTGCCCTCGCGTAGTTAGTACGGAGGTGTTCGGGGTGGAATCTAAACAATCTTGATCCAATTACATGGTCCCCGAAGGAGTTGGTTAGCACAACGAACAAGGCAATCAGACTATACGGCTTAAACACCCTCACTTAGTCATAGGAGTTTTATAATAAAGCATGGGCACAACCCCTGGTCCAAGCCAGGGTGTTGTCATCATCTGATTGGGAAGTGCCGATCCTTCGCATAACGCGGAAAAAATCTCCAACGATTTTGTAACCCTCGAATAGCTGACCGGCTCTCGCCATATCATGACAGTCAGTTTTCGGCTTTCTCTACTGAGGTGCTCATCCAGTCAACGCCAGGGAACAATCGCAGCAGTTCTCCCTTTACTACCCTAGCTGATAGAACGGAACGTAGGGTAGCAAGCACAGGAGCCGGGCAACCCAACTATTGACCAAAGACATGATTCGGAGCCAATGCATATAATGCTAAATTCGGGGTGCCGAACTTATCTATAAGAAGTGTTTGGACTTTGCTGTCGTATTGTGGGGCGATAAGTAGCCCCTGGCGATATGAAACGTACAAAAGAGTACCTATGTAGCCGATAAGCAGATCGAAATAAAATAAAGTAAGAAGCGAAAACCACAAAAACTGGGCCACAAACCATTTTTATTATAACTTGATGGATACGTCAAGGCGTGTCTTGTACAAATGGTGCGATAAGTATCTGGGCTATTTAACATGCCAAAATCAATAGGGCGCAGCGTGCGGGTCCTGAGAAATAAGTATAAATACCGTCAAGAAGAACGTATAGAGGTTACCCTACACACCTGTGCTACTTGCCTCTGTTGTATGTCAATCCTTTGAAAGGACTTGTGATCAGGCCCACGGAAAAAGGAACCTGAACCAAGAAGAAAAAGTGAAAGTATGTGTGTCTGGGATCAGTCTGGCCAAACTGTAGATCTCGGATTAGCTTGTGCCTCCTTTGATGTCCATGGAATTTTGAGTGCGTAATTGGGTACGCGTGGTACGAATGCCACTACCTCATCGGGACTGGGACGGAGGCTTTCGTGGTTGTCAGCGTTCTGGGAACGGGGGTCCCCAGACTTGCCTGCCTGCGGCCCATAGCGTGGCTAAGCAGCGGGCCGTATGGCCTATCTTCATCAACAAGGCATCCAAGACCCTCGCAAGGAGCCAAGCATCGCGAGGCGGACGACGCAGGGCCTCTCTGAGTGGCCTAGCTAGGCACACTCACGAGGAGCGGAGATATCAAGGCAAGGCAAACCTCACGAGGGTCTCGTGACATGAGCCATGACGAACGGCGCCAGGCGGGCGCCAATGCGCGCAACGTCCTTGTTTCCTCTTTGGTGCTAAGGAGGCAAGCGCAACCGAAGAGTACCGAGGCATCAGAAAATGGTTTCCATATTGGTGCAACAAGACCAAGACCAGGAGGATGGCAAGGCGGAGGTCATCGTGGATCCCAAGACGGCGTCATCCCAGGGCTTTTCGCAGGCGAAGACCGCTTTTCTCAGGATAGCTTGTACTAGTTGTCCCCCTTCAAATTTTCCCGCCGTTGTTGGCTCCCTTCCCGCTCAACGTTTGGGAAGAGGACCAGAGCCTATATAAGTAGATCTAGCCACCACAGTAGAGAAAAAAGGGAACTTAGCTTGATCCAACCCGATCGAGAGCCTAGCCACAAGAACACCTCAACCTCAGGAGGCTGTTCTTCCCTTGTACTGTTCATCATCAGCCCCAGAGGCAATCCACCACCACCACACTTGAGTAGGGTGTTACACCACAATGGTGGCCCGAACCAGTATAAACCCCGCGTCTCTTTCTCTGTTGTGAGTTCGTCGAGTTCGTCCACCAGATCTTAGCGAGCTAGAGCATAGATCGGTAGGAGGGAAAGACTTCGCGCGCACCGAAGTGTTCGAACCTTAAGGGTTTGCCGGTACCCCACATCCGACAGTGGTTTTGTCACGGTAGATGTCCTAGTGAAAGGACTTAGTCATGGAGCCATCGCGACGGGTTAGCTTAAAGGGGTTAAAGAGGACAAAGGACGCAGAGAGTTTTATACTGGTTCGGCCCCTTGCGGTGAAGGTAAAGGCCTAATCCAGTTGTTGTGGAATTGCTAGGGCTTCGATGACTAGGGAGCAAATCCGCTATGCCTAGCTCTCGAGTTGTTGTTTGTTGTCCCTAAACCGCCATCGGGTCATCCCTTTATATACACTGGTTGACGCCCGGCGGTTTACAGAATCCCGACGCCAGCTCATAAACGTGTCTAGCTTGGTTTCTACCTTTCTTATCTTACAACACAAGTTACATATGATATGGCGGTTTATGTCTACAGGCCATAACCCACCTCTGGACCCTGGGCCTTCGTAAAGTGCCATACTCCTTGTCTTCATGGGCTTCAAATATAACTAACTCATTTTGGGGGTAACATGGCCTCTCCTGGCCGGTTTATACCCAGTAGTAATATCCCCAACATTAGGCCCCAAATTGATTTGAACTGGTTCATGTCAATCTTCAACACTTGAGAAATATTCTTCCTTCATCACCTTCACATAAATCTTGTAAACCGCAATGACATCATCTTCCAGGATCATGAGAAACCGCCTTAACATCACCTGTTATTAAAGATTGCATATAGCTCACCTTCATTAATGAGCCTCCAACAATCGAGGCGACAACTCTGTCACATATCCAACTTTTGGGCTCCTTGATTTTCATGCCTGTCACTTATCCCTTTGCCTTTATAAATAAGACCAGGGGGTCCTTTCCATTCTCCCCCCGTGCCTCTTTGCTTCTTCTTCTTGCTCGAGCCGACCTAACCCTCACGCGTGGCCGCCGTCAACAGGCTCCGCCCTCGACCTCAACTCTGGCCGCTGCATCAACCTGAACACACTAGAGAAACGGGCGCTCCTCCACTGCTCTGTCAACATCAGTAAGTTATCCTTTCCCTTTCTCTAGATCTATCATTAGGGTTTCGGTGTTCCTCGAGGCTTGAAACTATTCTTCCCTGTTATTTTTCATAGTGTAAATGATGACCTCAGATCTGCCACTTTCTTACACAGTTGTAGTTACAATCCCCTTTTTCATCCTTAGATCATCTACTTTGTGTAGAAAAAAATCATCTGGATCTGTTAAACTGCTTAAGCACCTGCGCTTTAGGTCGGAATATATTTTGATTTACCAACACGCTGCAAATCTAAAATTACCATGTCAATCTATGAAACTTGTTTTTCCCTCACTTAAGCATATTTGACCTGTACCTTCTATACCAAAGTAGGCGGTTTAATTTTTTAGAAAAATGATGAACCTGTAGGTACCATTAGTCCCCTGTTAAACTGCCAAGCCGTTTTATCTTTGTACCTTCTCCAATGGCTGACTCCGGTTTAACATTGTGTATATACCTTTGTCTTCTTCTGATCTTGCGTCGCTTTATACTTGTCCATTATAAATCTTAAACCGGCAATAACCATGTTTCAACTTTCCATTGAAATGGCCAAACAAGTTTATGAGTGCAATTGGGTTCCTTCCCGGGTTACTGAAGAACAACTAGACAGATGTGTCGCAACCGGCGCTTTAGCAAAGAAACAAGTCATCCACTGGAGGGCCCCTGGTCCGGAAAATCCTCCTAAACCCAAGGACGGAGAAGTAGTCGTGTTCTCTGACCATCTGTGTCGAGGCTTTAGCCCTCCTGGTTCAAATTTTTTCCGAGATGTGCTTGCCAGCTTCCAACTCCACCCTCAAGATATTGGACCAAACTCTGTGTCCAATATTTGCAATTTCCAAGTATTTTGTGAGGTCTATCTTCAAGAGGAGCCCACAATTGAGCTGTTTAGATACTTTTTCTACTTGAACCGCCATATTGAGTTTATAGATGGGCCCAATACTGAACTTGGTGGAATGGCAATTCAGAAGAGGAAAGATGTCAGCTCTTCCCTCACGCCAAGCTTCATAGTCACCCCAAGGACTGGAATCAAACTTGGTTTTATTGCCGAGACACGTCTCCAACTGATGAGAATCCTCTATCGGGTTACCGTCCTCACCGGCTTAGCCACACTCATCCATTTCCTCAGAGGCTGACTGCTAAGGAACGGTCCAACTATGCACCACAACTGTCAAAACTCAAAGCCTTTATGGCAAACGGTTTATCAGTGTTGACTTTTTCGCTGCTGGATATCTTGGAGCGTTCTACCTTTAAGCCGACGCCCCGGTTTAATGTGTGAGTACACAGGGGATTTAAAAGTCCCTCAACGACATATCGATATTCAGCTAACAGAAGCTGAAGTTACTGAGGCTGTCAAGAAAATATTGAATGAACCAGAAGCTGTCTGTAGCCAGACCGGGTTAAGTCCTTTCTGTGTTTCCAATAAACCCCCAACTATAAGAATCACAACTTTTTTGTTTTAGCTTGCTCCTTTTTAAATACTCTCTCAAAATTTTGTCCATCTTTGATAGGGCGATGATCCGTTCTGGAAGAAGAAACCACAGGATAAACCGGCCAAGACACCTCGCCCAAAGACAAAGGTTATTAAAAAACCTGCCAAGAAGAGAACCACTAAATCTTCTCAACCAAATGCTGACACTGACTTGGCTAATCCAGACTCAGAGGTAGAACTTGACTCTCTTGGTTCATTTTTCATACACCTCATTGATAATGATCGACTATTATCAGGACGACGCTGAAGGCAGCCAAGCTGATGATGTGGAGGTAATTATCCTTTCCTCCGGTTCAGATCCTCTCCCAACACAGAAAATCCATGAAGCAAACCGGAAAGTAAATTTTCTCACCCCCTAGCTCACTTGGACCCAAACTTTCTTTTGCAAACACATCAACACGAAGCTCGCCGCACAACCAGACACAGCGGCCAGGTAGTTACCACCGCCGGTTTACCGAATACTCCAGTCTGGAAACGTCGATCAGAGGTCTCTTATATTCCTGATACTTCTTACCCCAAGGCGGGTTGTTTCTGACAACCTCTTAATCTGTCTGATTCGAATTATCAGGGAACACCTCACTCGTCCTCTGGCGAGTCCACGACCACACAACTTCCAACCCTCAAGACAGTTCCTGGGAGAGTTATGCCTTAAACTTACCCTTAATATCTTATGTTCACCTGATGTATTGACCTTTATGTTTGTTCTTCTTAGTGCCAAGCCTAGACCCAGCAAGAAAGCTCGGCTAAATAAACCGTCTGATGATAATATCACAATTGAACCAGAAAAAACTCTAGATCCGATAGAAACAAATGTTGACGCTCTGCTTGATGATCCGCCACCACAAGATTATGACTTTGTTGTTGAATAAGTAGAAGTTGCCCCATCAGGCCAGTCCGATAAACCGACAAGCCAGGTCCGAGAAATTGATAAACCGGCAAGTCCAGCTAAGGCTACTGATAGACCGCCAACTCTAGTGAAGGCTGCTGGTGACAACAAAGATGATGTCATGATTACTGACTTTGGCCACACTGCTCCTGGCAATCCTGTCGCTTTATCCAAGCATCGTGCCAAGGATGAACTTTCTGCTATGGGCAAAGGCAAGTGGAACACAGACTTGTCAAGCTACGCCCATCTCAACGCCCAAGACATTCACTCTCGCTTCTTGAAACGTCTGTACACAAGCCGCGACTATGAAGCCGACTTAGTAAACTTGATGAAAGAGTGATATGAGGTAACTAGTGCTTAACTCTGCATAACTATTTCTCTCTTATATCCAATTCCAAATACCAACTCCAGTAGCCCCCAAGTGACGGTTTGTGATATCAATCTAAACCGGGACTATGTAATATCTCAACTTTGCATGCTTAGCCTCCAAGGGCCGAGTTATCTTTTAAAGATGAACCGGTACTTTAGAATTATAATACTATAACTTCCGCCGGTGTAGTCCCCAAGGGTCGGTTTAACCAATGGAGATGAACCGGGACTTTTAAAAGAATACCCATAATTTTACTTTGAGAAAACACACATTAGCCCCCAAGTGCCAAGAAAATACTTGTATTGCGCTTGGAACTTGTAGAAACTTCTGATAACGAGAAAATAGGCATTAGCGCCCAAGTATCAGGTGCATAACTTGTTATGTGCTTGGTACTTCAAATATGTACTGTCAACTCATGATATGTCTGTCTCTTATCGGCTGAGCTGAGCAAAAAGGAAACTCAAGCTATTGATCGGCAAGAAAAAATCAAGTCCCAGCAAGCAAAAACCTCCAAAGCCAAAGATGAACTGACCAGTGCCTTAGCCGCCATGGAAAAGCTGAAGGAGGGCTTCAACAAGGAGCGGGCGAATCGAGACATAGAAAAATCCGCATTGCAAAAAAGAGCCAAGGATGCAGAAGTAGCTCTTAAACCGGTGGTAGACGAGTTGACTGGTGTGAAGTGGCAAATACATGCCATGACTGCTGCTGTGTTTGGTAAATATCCTTGCTTTAAGTTTTCAACATATCATCCCATATATTGCCGGTTTACTAACGTTCGCAATTATGCAGGAAATCATATTAGTCATCTGGGCTCTGACATACAGAAGAAGCTGACACTACAAGAAAAGACACATCTGTGACATTTTGGGTCGAACGAAATTTTTTTGTGTCATACATATGACACTTCTATGACGATAATTGTGACAAAACCCGGGTATCATCATAGATGTGGTGGGCTCCTACTTCTATGAAAAAAAATCATGACAGAAAATGGGCTTTTCGTCCTGGGCGGGCCGGAGACGCAGCTGCATGACATTCTTTGGGCCGTCCATGATGGAAAAAATCGTGGTAGAAGCGAGGGGGAGGAAAATTTCGGGGAGTTCCTAGTTACGGTGGGAGGTCGGGGCCGAGCGATGCGCGTTTCTCTCATACACGTACGCGCGTGTGTGCGAGGCGTTGGCTCTAACTAAACCCGAGCGATTGCACTGCAGGCTACGCGTTACTGAACCCGAGCGATCGATCGATGGCTGTTAACTGAACCCGATCGAGCATTGCTTTGCTACTGCTGCTAACTGAAGCCGATCGATGCTGCCTCTGGGATCAACAGTGAGCGTTGCGGGGGGGGGGGGGGGTGGATGAACAGTGAGCGGTGGCGTTGCCTCTGGATGAACAGGACCCCGTGGTGTGGTGGAGCGCTGGATGAACAGTAGACGGTGGAGGGGTGCCCGTGGAGGGGTGGTTGAACAGGACCCCGTGGTGTGGTGGAGGGCTGGATGAATAGTAGACAGTGGAGGGGTACCCGTGGAGGGGTGGTTGAACAGGACCCCGAGGTGTGGAGGGCTGGATGAACAGTAGACGGTGGAGGGGAGGCTGAACAGTAGCCGGTGGAGTAGCGCGCGGTGGAGGCTGGATGAACAGGAGCCCGTGGAGGCTGGAGGAGGTCGACGGTAGCCCGTGGAGGCTGGAGGAGGTCGACGGTGGAGATGAACAGTATCCCGTGGAGTCCCGTTTTGCGGTACACCACATCCGTCCCGATGAACAGGACCGTCGTTTCGACTGTAGCGCTCCAGCACAAGTCTGTTTCGTTCGTTTTGCGGTACACCACACCCGTCCCGATCAACAGGACCCCTGTTTTGATCGTAGGAGGTCCGTTTCGTCCATTTTGCGGTACACCACACCCCTCCCGATCAACAGGACCCCCGTTTGGACTATAGGAGGTCTGTTTCCTCCGTTTTGCGATACGCCACACCCCTCATGATCAACAGGACCCCATTCCGAACGTAGGAGGTCCGTTTCCTCCGTTGTGGGGTACGCCAGGCCTCATTTCCATCACCTGTTCCATCCAAGCACTCCTGATGAACACGACCATGCATTCCCTTCCAACCCAGCCAGTTGGCTCCCACGCGTTCCGTTGCCTCCTGATGAACACGACGCATTCCGTTGCCTCCCCATGAACACGACGCATTCCGTTGCCTCCCCATGAACACAAGAATTCCATTGCCTCCCCATGAACACGACGACTACGTTGTTTCTCCATTCCGACCCAGCCATGTACACGAGCTGTGGCCGTACGTATGCGCGAGTAGCGTTGGAGACCCTGCCCGTATGTACACATACGTGGCCATATTTTCTTTCTTGCACCCTGGCCGCTGTATGTACGTGTACATGCTACGTGCGCGCCTCTACTACGACACGTGCGCGCCTCTACTATGACACGTGCGCGCCTCTATGTCCACCAGTATGTACGTACACGTTCGCGACAAGAATGACAACGCTACGTATGCTTCGACCAGGTGGGTCCCGACTGTCAGGCACTTCCTTGCCTGCGAAGATGTAGCTGGTGGGTCCCAGCAGTCAGGGGGGGTAATCATTTCTTTTTGCCCGGACCAACTTCCTTGCGTGCGAAGGTGTAGCTGGTGGGTCCCAACAGTTAGGGGGGAAACGTTTTTTTCGTGAAATATGGTGGCCCGTCCGGTGGGTCCCCGCTGTCAGGTGGAGGAATAATTATTTTGCGTGTAATAAGGAGGCACTTCCTTGTTGTGGCCGTGGACCCAGCTGTCAGCGTCTCCACGCACAGTACTCTTCCGATGGAAGTCGGTCGTTGACCACATTGACCACGCCGCGCCGAGAGCACCACGGCGGTGGACGACGGCGAGGCCTAGGAAGGGGACGACACGGAGGCAGGGAAGACTCGGCAGTTGTTTCCCACACGGAGGGGAGTACGACTATACAAGGGTTTACTGGTTCGTCTGCCATCGCTGGAGAATAACAGCAGGTCTGGGTGAGTAGAGGGATGGCTAAGCCAGGGATGGGAGTACGGTGGGGCGGTGAGGCCTGCACGGCAGCACAGCCGGACGCGGGGAGGACGGAGCAGGCAGTCCCGCCGGCGCTTGTTTGAGCGGCTAGAGCAGGAAGAGCAGACATTGAAGAAGCACGACGGTCGTTGGATGGACATCCAACAGTCAGTGCTTGTGCGTCAACCTTTTTATTTAGGAAAGCCTCAAATCTGTGGAAAACAGCATACAACCCATCTGCCATTATTTCTAATAATTTACAGCCCATTTGCTAATTCTTAAGGATTTTTTTGGAGCCCATATTCTTTTTGTTAGCATTACAGCCCATATTGTGGCCATGGTTAAAAAATTATACGAAATTTTGCATATTTCGGTGCGGTCCGAATTGTTTTTAATGCTGAAATTTTGACTCACATTCAAACTGATTTTAAAAATAAGTGTATATTAATATAAAATCCAACAAATTCTCCACGCATAAAAATTAATGTAATTTAAAATCATGAAATGAAAAAAACGATATTTGAAACTAATTTCCGATTTGATGTGTTTTAAAAATGTACAACCCATTTCTCAATACTGATGGGCCATTTTCTCGGCCAGCCGAATGAAAGCTCTCCATGTCTTGAAAGATTTGCAGCCCAACAGGCCTGTGATACGTCTCCGTCGTATCTACTTTTCCAAACACTTTTGCCCTTGTTTTGGACTCTAACTTGTATGATTTGAATGGAACTAACCCGGACTGACGTTGTTTTCAGCAGAATTGCCATGATGTTGTTTTATGTGCAGAAAACAAAAGTTATCGGAATGACCTGTAACTCCACGGAATATCTTACAATAAATAATAAAAAATCCTCGCCGAAGATGAAGACCAGGGGGGCCACACCCTGTCCACGAGGGTGGAGGTGCGCCCCCTACCTCGTGGGCCCCCTGGAGACCTTCCGACTCCAACTCTATATATTTGCTTTCGGGGAGAAAAAAATAGACGAGAAGAAATCATCGCGTTTTATGATACGGAGCCGACGCCAAGCCCTAAAACCTCTCGGGAGGGCTGATCTAGAGTCCGTTCGGGGCTCCGGAGAGGGGGATTCGTCGCCATCGTCATCATCAACCATCCTCCATCACCAATTTCATGATGCTCACCGCCGTGCGTGAGTAATTCCATCCTAGGCTTGCTGTACGGTGATGGGTTGGATGAGATTTATCATTTAATCGAGTTAGTTTTTTTAGGGTTTGATCCCTAGTATCCACAATGTTCTGAGATTGATTTTGCTATGACTTTGCTATGCTTAATGCTTGTCACTAGGGCCCGAGTGCCATGATTTCAGATCTGAACCTATTATGTTTTCATGAATATACGTGAGTTCTTGATCCTATCTTGCAAGTCTATAGGCACCCACTATGTGTTACGATCCGGCAACCCCGAAGCAAGGGTTTAAGCTTGGGGGAGTTGATACGTCTCCGTCATATCTACTTTTCCAAACACTTTTGGCCTTGTTTTCGACTCTAACTTGTATGATTTGAATGGAACTAACCCGGACTGACGTTGTTTTCAGCAGAATTGCCATGATGTTCTTTTATGTGCAGAAAACAGAAGTTCTCGGAATGACCTGAAACTCCACGGAATAGCTTACAACAAATAATAAAAAATCCTCGCCAAAGATGAAGACCAGGGGCCCACACCCTGTCCATGAGGGTGCCCCCCCTAGGGCGCGCCCCCCTACCTCGTGGGCCCCCTGGAGACCATCTGACTCCAACTCCAACTCTATATATTTGCTTTCGGGCAGAAAAAAATAGAGGAGAAGAAATCATCGCGTTTTACGATACGGAGCCGCCGCCAAGCCCTAAAACCTCTTGGGAGTACTGATCTGGAGTCCGTTCGAGGCTCCGGAGAGGGGGATTCGTCGCCGTCGTCATCATCAACCATCCTCCGTCACAAATTTCATGATGTTCACCGCCGTGCGTGAGTAATTCCATCGTAGGCTTGCTGGACGGTGATGGGTTGGATGAGATTTATCATGTAATCAAGTTAGTTTTGTTAGGGTTTGATCCCAAGTATGCACTATGTTTTGAGATTGATTTTGCTATGACTTTGCTAAGCTTAATGCTTGTCACTAGGGCCCGAGTGCCATGATTTCAGATCTGAACCTATTATGTTTTCATGAATATACGTGAGTTCTTGATCCTATCTTGCAAGTCTATAGTCACCTACTATGTGTTATGATCTGGCAACCCTGAAGTGAAAATAATCGGGACCACTCCCGGTGATGGCCATAGTTTGAGGAGTTCATGTATTCACTATGTGCTAATGCTTTGTTCCGGTTCTCTATTTAAAGGAGGACTTAATATCCCTTAGTTTCCATTAGGACCCCGCTGCCACGGGAGGGTAGGACAAAAGATGTCATGCATGTTCTTTTCTATAAGCACGTATGACTATATTTGGAATACATGCCTACATTACATTGATGAATTGGAGCTATTTCTGTGTCACCCTATGTTATGACTGTTACATGATGAACCGCATCCGGCATAATTATCCATCACTGATCTGATGCCTACGAGCTTTCCATATACTAGTTTCCGCTTATTTTCTTTCCCGTTGCTATTATTACAATCACTACAAAACACCAAAAATATTACTTTGCTTTCTTTACTCTTTTGTTACCGTTACCACCACTATCATATTACTTTGCTACTAAACACTTTGCTGCAGATACTAAGTTTCCAGGTGTGGTTGAATTTTCAACTCAGCTGCTAATACTTGAGAATATTCTTTGGCTCCCCTTATGTTGAATCAATAAATTTGGGTTGAATACTCTACCCTCGAAAGCTGTTGCGATCCCCTATACTTGTGGGTTATCAAGACTAATTTATGGTGCTGTTGCCGGGGAGCATAGCTCTATTCTTTGAGTCACTTGGGATTTATATCTGCTGGACACTATGAAGAACTTGAAAGATGCTAAGACAACAATTTATCCCTCAACCACGAGGGGAGGTAAGGAACTGCCATCTAGCTCTGCACTTGATTCACCTTCTGTTATGAGTAAGCTTGCGACACCTAAACCTGCTTCTGCTATTCGTTCTGATATGTCGCATGTTATTGATGATGCCACTTATGCTATGCATGATACTTATGATGAAACTACTTCTATGCTTGATACTACTGTGCCCCTTAGTGAATTTCTTGATGAACAAATTGCTAGGGCTAGAGAGAAAGAAATTATTGAATCTGATTATAATGATGAAAGTGATGATGAAGATAGGCATGTTATTCCTGAGGGTTATGTTTTTGATATGGAATCTTCTGCCGCTATTTTAGCTTGGAGAGATCATCATGAACTTAAAAATGCTATTAATTAAATGGAACAAAGAATTTCTTAAAGATAAAATGAAACCTAACCCTACTTTTATATACTTAAAATATTTCCGTTCTCATTAAAGGGTGATGCTAATATATGGTTTAATTTTCTTGATCCTTGTTGTGTGCGTAGTCCCCAGGATATGATTTATTACTTCTCTGCTAAATATTTCCCTGCTCATAAGAAACATGTTGCTTTAAAGGAAATCTACAACTTTGTGCAAATTAAAGTAGAGAGTCTCCCACAAGCTTGGGGGAGGCTTCTCAAGTTACTTAATGCTTTGCCTGATCATCCTCTTAAGAAAAATGAAATACTTGATATCTTTTATAATGGACTAACCGATGCTTCCAGAGATTACCTGGATAGTTGTGCTGGTTCTCTTTTCAGGGAAAGAACACTGGACGAAGCTGAAATTCTATTGAATAATATGTTGACAAATGAAAATAATTGGGCACCTCCTGAGCCAGTTCCTGCTCCAATTACTAACCCTATTCCTAAACCAACTGCGAAGAAAAAAGGTGTTCTATTTCTCAGTCCCGAAGATATGCAAGAGGCAAACAAATCTATGAAAGAAAAAGGTATTAAAGCTGAAGATGTTAAGAATTTACCTCCTATTGAAGAAATACATGGTCTTAATTTACCGCCTATCGAAGAAACATATGATCTTGATCCATTACCTATTGAAGAACCTCCTGATCCCGATAACCCAACACTGGTAGTAAATGTAAATTCTCTCTATAGATCTGATAAAGCTGAAGTCCCTCCTACTAAAATTGCTAGTCAGTGCTTGGATGAGTTTGATAACTTTATGTTTAAGCAAGAGGACTTCAATGCTTATTTTGGTAGACAATTAAAATAGAATACCTACATGATTAAGCACTTGGGTGATTATATGGCTAATATTAGAGGTGAACATAAACTTGTTAGCAAACATGCTTCTATGGTTACAACTCAAGTAGAACAAGTACTTAAAGCTCAAAAAGAATTGCTCGATGAAATGAATAGTAAGAAAAATGATTATGCTATTAGAGTGGCTACTAGAACTGGTAGAATGACTCAGGAACCTTTGTATCCTGAAGGCCACCCTAAGAGAATTGAGCAAGATTCTCAGAGAAATAATATTGATGAACCTAGTTCTTCTAAAAAGAAGAAAAAGAAAAATGATATGACTTTGCAAACTTCTAGTGAACCTATAGCTGAAACACGTGATAATCTATGTCTGATGCTGAAACACAATCTGGTAATGAACATGAACCTAGTGAAAATGTTAATGATGATGTTCATGATGATGCTCAACCTAGTAATGATAATGATGTAGAAGTTGAACTTGCTGTTGATCTTGATAACCCACAATCAAAGAATCAACGTTATGATAAGAGAGACTTTGTTGCTTGGAAACATGGTAAAGAAAGAGAACCTTGGGTTCAGAAACCCATGCCTTTTCCTCCCAACCCATCCAAGAAAAAGGATGATGAGGATTTTGAGCGCTTTGCTGAAATGATTAGACCTATCTTTTTGCGTATGCGATTGACTGATATGCTCAAAATGAATCCTTATGCTAAGTACATGAAAGATATTGTTACAAATAAAAGAAAGATACCGGAAGCTGAAATTTCCACCATGCTTGCTAATTATACTTTTAAGGGTGGAATACCAAAGAAACTTGGAGATCTAGGACTACCTACTATACCATGCTCCATTAAAAGAAATTATGTTAAAACTGCTTTATGTGATCTTGGATCCTGTGTTAGTGTTATGCCTCTCGCTTCATATCGTAGACTTGACTTGAATAAGTTGACACCTACTGAAATATCTTTGCAAATGGCTGATAAATCAACTGCTATACCTGTCGGTATTTGTGAGGATGTGCCTATTGTGGTTGCAAACATTACTATTTTAACGGACTTTGTTATTCTTGATATTCCCAAGGATGATAGTATGTCTATTATTCTTGGACGACCTTTTTTAATACTACAGGGGCTGTTATTGATTGCAACAAAGGCAATGTCACTTTTCATGTTAATGGTAATGAGCATACGGTACACTTTTTGAGGAAACAACCTCAAGTCCACAGTATCAACTCTATTGGAAAAATTCCATCGATTATATTTGGAGGTTTTGAATTTCCTCTTCCTACTGTCAAAAGAAATATGATATACTTATTATTGGGGATGTGCATATCCCCGTTGAGGTAACCTAGTTTTATTCGAAATATCTCCGGTTTCATGTTAATTGAAATGAGTTTGTTAACAAGACTTGATCAACCTTGTTAGTGGATTCCTTTTGATGAGAATGAGATGGATGAAACTAGAAGCACAACCTTTTGTACCCTCTCTATACTTTCTGTTATTTAGTTGAAATAAAGTAAAAATAGTAATTTTCTGTCTGTTTCCTGATTTATCTGTGTAATATAAAAATATCCCGAAAATGAAAGTCCTCAGAATGACATGCCAATTTAATATGATTTTTTCGGGAATATTTGAGGATTTATGGTGCAAAAATCGCCGCGGGGGGAGCTGCCACCTGGCCACGAGGGTGGAGGGCGCGCCCTAACCCCCTAGGCGCGCCCCCTGCCTCCTGGGCCCACGGTGGCCCTCCTCCACTTATTCCTGCACCCATCCTCTTCTTCTTCCTCACACAAACACGAAAAACCAACTCAAGCACGAGTTCTAGGCCACTTTGCTGTGATTTTCGATCTCCTTGCTCAAAGCACCTCTCGCAAAACTTCTTGGGAGATTGTTCCTTGGTATGTGACTCCTCCATTGGTCCAATTAGTTCTTGTTCTATTGCTCTATTCATTGCAAATTTTGCTGCATAGGTGGCCATGTTCTTGAGCTTGCATGTCAAATTTATATGGTTCCAAGTACTTCTAATCCTTGATATAGGCCCTAGACACTTGTAGGAGTAGTTACTATCAGTTTTATTGAAGTTGGTTCACTTTTGTTTGAAGTTACTAAAAATTTCAGAAAATTTTCAGAGAAAAGCAATATGCTTAGGAAGATGTTCCAAGGTGGTTCCTCTAAGAAGCAAGGACCCAGGCTTGCTATGCGTGATGCTGACGAGGAACCACCAAGAGACGCTCTAGTGCGACCTTGCAAATGGCCGTCGGAAAACTTTATGGATCATGCAAGAATTAAAGAAGAATTTAACGCATATTTGCTAATGCCGGTCTTGAGGACTTTGAGGCAGACAAATGCCCCCAGTATCATGATCTTACAAGCTCATTTGTGAGGAGGTTTGAGTATTCATCTTCGCGCAATTCTCCTTCAGTCATGTTTGATCTTTATGACAAATCTTATACCATGGACTTAGAGGATTTCACTTTTGCTTGAAAACTTCCACAATGGGCTAGTGTTAGGGATCCCCCTAAATCTGAATTTAGAAACTTTCTTGCTAGTATAACTGTAGGGGAATCTAGAGATATAACGCAAGCTACCATAGGGAGCATTCACTTTCCTATTGTACATTATTTTGCTCTCTTCATAGGTAGATGCATAAATGCTAAGGATGAAGCATGTCACATGTGTGCCCCTGACCTTAGCATTCTCAGGAGTGCTATGTTAGGAGACCAATCTTATCATATGGGAGCCATTGTA
This sequence comes from Triticum aestivum, assembly GCF_018294505.1. Classification (NCBI taxonomy): domain Eukaryota; kingdom Viridiplantae; phylum Streptophyta; class Magnoliopsida; order Poales; family Poaceae; genus Triticum; species Triticum aestivum. Next base: position 114,184,716 of record NC_057806.1, read on the forward strand.
GCTCGTAGGTTGCATCATAATAGATATAATGGAGATTTCTTTGGAGGAATTTATGCAACCCGCTTAGCTAAATTTCTTGAGATAGACGTTCCTGAAGGAGACATGGAGTTGCCTCCTGCTTATTTAGATTTTGATTCTATGGTCTCTCACCAGTTTGTCAAGAGGACCGAATCACCTCTCCAGTATCGACTAATCTTTAACAAACGACATGTTGTCCGTATTACTCTCCCTACACCTGCCTTCTTTGATTACCAGGAGAATGGAAGATATACTATTACTAGGGAGGAGGCAGATGAGTACCAGAGGAGAGCAGAGGCAGCCCGACTCCACGCTGCAGCTCAGGAGGCGATAGCCGCTGCATCACAGTACAACCCAGCTATTCTTCATCGTAGTACGACCCCAGCTACACCTATGGGTATCCGCCATGCTATCCCTGGCAATAAAACAACTTAGGCCAAAAGCCTAAGCTTGAGGGAGTACATATTTCTCACCGACATTACATTTATGTTCACACACACTCATTGCTAGATGTCGGTGCTCATACTCCTTCACTATGATATCCATGCTAGTTTATTTTCTTTTTCCTGCTTTCTTCTTGTGTGTTTGATAAACCTTAAGAAAAACAAAAAAAAATAGTAGTAGTTTATTTTTCTGCTGCAGTAGTAGTAATTAAAAAGAAAACCCCAAAAAATATATTTCCCGTTCATCTTTTGCTTGTTGGGAGCTTTCCCGTGTAAATAGTTTTATTTCTTTTCTTTTCTTTGGGGTCACTAGGAGAAGACCATGATTAAATTGTTGAAGTGGCTCTTATATGCATTATTGTTGATTTAACCAAGAGTCCATATTGCCTTGTCTTCTCCTATTTATTGAATGCTCGCAGATTCCAGCTTAGTCCAATGCATGTGCACTCTTATTATTATTCACTTCATTCGGTCATGCTAGTGAAAGGCAATTATGATGATATATGATGGACCGACTGAGATGAGAAAAGCTGCTATGAACTCGACCTCTTCTGTTTTTGTAAATATGACGAGTTCATCGTTCTTGATTCAGCTTATTATGAATAAACATGTTTGCAATGACAATTAGAGATCGTAGTTACTTGTGCCATGCTTGATTAGCTATGAGTTATAATGGTTTACCTTGCATGCCAACATGCTATTGAGATGGTTATGATGTGATATGATGTGGTGGTATCCTCCTTTGAATGATTTAAGTGACTTGACTTGGCACATGTTCACGCATGTAGTTGAAACAAATCAACATAGCCTTCGCGATATTTATGTTCAAGGTGGATTATATCCTACTCATGCTTGCATCCAATGTTTATTAAATTTAATGCATGTATATGGCTGTTGTCGCTCTCTAGTTGGTCGCTTCCCAGTCTTTTGCTAGCCTTCACTTGGCTTAAGCGGGAATAATGCTTGTGCATCTAATCCCTTAAAACCCAAAGTTATTCCAGATGAGTCCACTATACCTTCCTATATGCGGTATCTACCTGCCGTTCCAAGTAAATTTGTATGTGCCAAACTCTAAACCTTCAAATAAACATTCTGTTTTGTATGCTCAAATAGCTCATGTATCAACCATGGTTGCCCTTATCTTCCATCTGAGGCGGGTTATTCTCAAGAGGAGTGGACTCCGCTCCTCACTCACGAGAAAATGGCTGGTCACTGGGATGCCCAGTCCCATGCTTTATGCAAACTAAATCAAAATTAATTGCAAACAAAACTCCCCCTGTGACCTGATGTATGTTGGAGACACTCGTTGTTTCGAGCAAGTCATTGATTGATGCTTGTTGGTGGAGGCGGAGTATAAACTTTACCATTCTGTTTGGGAACCGCCTATAATGTGTGTGACATGGAAGATATCGCCATCTCTTAGTTGCTTTGTTGACAATGAAAGTATACCACTCAAAACATTATTTATCTCTATTTCAAAACCGAGCTCTGGCACCTCTACAAATCTCTGCTTCCCTCTGCGAAGGGCCTATCTATTTACTTTTATGTTGAGTTATCACCCTCTTATTAAAAAGCACTAGCTGGAGAGCACAGTTGTCATTTGCATTCATTACTGTTAATTTATATTGGGTGTGACTATGATTGGATCTCTTTTACCATGAATTACAATGTCTAGTTAGTCCTTGATCTTTAAAGTTGCTCTGCATTTATGTTTTGCGGTCTCAGAAAGGGCTAGCGAGATAGCATCTTGTTATATCATATTATGATTGTTTTGATAAAGTGTTGTCATCCGAGATTTATTATTATGGCTCTAGTTGATTATGCTATTGACATGAGTGATCATGAGACCTGAGAATTATTGCAAATGTGGTTAGTTATAAACTTTGCTGAAAACATGAATGCTGGCTTGACATATTTACAACAACAAGAGCAAACAGAGTTTATAAAAGTTTTTCTTTATTTCTTTCAGTTTGTCAACTGAATTGATTGAGGACAAGCAAGGGTTTAAGCTTGGGGGAGTTGATACGTCTCCATCGTATCTACTTTTCCAAACACTTTTGCCCTTGTTTTCGACTCTAACTTGTATGATTTGAATGGAACTAACCCGGACTGACGTTGTTTTCAGCAGAATTGCCATGATGTTCTTTTATGTGTAGAAAACAGAAGTTCTCAGAATGACCTGAAACTCCACGGAATAGCTTACAACAAATAATAAAAAATCCTCGCCAAAGATGAAGACCAGGGGCCCACACCCTGTCCATGAGGGTGCCCCCCCTAGGGCGCGCCCCCCTACCTCGTGGGCCCCCTGGAGACCATCCGACTCCAACTCCAACTCTATATATTTGCTTTCGGGCAGAAAAAAATAGAGGAGAAGAAATCATCGCGTTTTACGATACGGAGCTGCCGCCAAGCCCTAAAACCTCTTGGGAGGACTGATCTGGAGTCCGTTCGAGGCTCCGGAGAGGGGGATTCATCGCCGTCGTCATCATCAACCATCCTCCGTCACCAATTTCATGATGTTCACCGTCGTGCGTGAGTAATTCCATCGTAGGCTTGCTGGACGGTGATGGGTTGGATGAGATTTATCATTTAATCGAGTTAGTTTTGTTAGGGTTTGATCCCCAGTATCCACTATGTTTTGAGATTGATTTTGCTATGACTTTGCTAAGCTTAATGCTTGTCATTGGGGCCCGAGTGCCATGATTTCAGATCTGAACCTATTATGTTTTCATGAATATACGTGAGTTCTTGATCCTATCTTGCAAGTCTATAGTCACCTACTATGTGTTATGATCTGGCAACCCTGAAGTGAAAATAATCGGGACCACTCCCGGTGATGGCCATAGTTTGAGGAGTTCATGTATTCACTATGTGCTAATGCTTTGTTCCGGTTCTCTATTTAAAGGAGGACTTAATATCCCTTAGTTTCCATTAGGACCCCGCTGCCACGGGAGGGTAGGACAAAAGATGTCATGCATGTTCTTTTCTATAAGCACGTATGACTATATTCGGAATACATGCCTACATTACATTGATGAATTGGAGCTAGTTCTGTGTCACCCTATGTTATGACTGTTACATGATGAACCGCATCCGGCATAATTATCCATCACTGATCTGATGCCTACGAGCTTTCCATATACTAGTTTCCGCTTATTTTCTTTCCCGTTGCTATTGTTACAATCACTACAAAACACCAAAAATATTACTTTGCTTTCTTTACTCTTTTGTTACCGTTACCACCACTATCATATTACTTTGCTACTAAACACTTTGCTGGAGATACTAAGTTTCCAGGTGTGGTTGAATTTTCAACTCAACTGCTAATACTTGAGAATATTCTTTGGCTCCCCTTATGTTGAATCAATAAATTTGGGTTGAATACTCTACCCTCGAAAGCTGTTGCGATCCCCTATACTTGTGGGTTATCAAGACTAATTTATGGCGCTGTTGCCGGGGAGCATAGCTCTATTCTTTGAGTCACTTGGGATTTATATCTGCTGGACACTATGAAGAACTTGAAAGACGCTAAGACAACAATTTATCCCTCAACCACGAGGGGAGGTAAGGAACTGCCATCTAGCTCTGCACTTGATTCACCTTCTGTTATGAGTAAGCTTGCGACACCTAAACCTGCTTCTGCTATTCGTTCTGATATGTCGCATGTTATTGATGATGCCACTTATGCTATGCATGATACTTATGATGAAACTACTTCTATGCTTGATACTACTGTGCCCCTTAGTGAATTTCTTGATGAACAAATTGCCAGGGCTAGAGAGAAAGAAATTATTGAATCTGATTATAATGATGATAGTGATGACGAAGATAGGCATGTTATTCCTGAGGGTTATGTTTTTGATATGGAATCTTCTGCCGCTATTTTAGCTTGGAGAGATCATCATGAACTTAAAAATGCTATTAATTAAATGGAACAAAGAATTTCTTAAAGATAAAATGAAACCTAACCCTGCTTTTGCTACTTCGCCTATCTTTGTTCCCGATAAGGATTATGAATTCTCTGTTGATCCTGATATAATTACGTTGGTTGAATCTGATCCTTTTCATGGCTATGAATCTGAAACTATTGTGGCACATCTTACTAAATTAAATGATATAGCCACCCTGTTTACTAATGATGAGAGATCACGCTACTTTTATATACTTAAAATATTTCTGTTCTCATTAAAGGGTGATGCTAATATATGGTTTAATTTTCTTGATCCTTGTTGTGTGCGTAGTCCCCAGGATATGATTTATTACTTCTCTGCTAAATATTTCCCTGCTCATAAGAAACATGTTGCTTTAAAGGAAATCTACAACTTTGTGCAAATTAAAGTAGAGAGTCTCCCACAAGCTTGGGGGAGGCTTCTCAAGTTACTTAATGCTTTGCCTGATCATCCTCTTAAGAAAAATGAAATACTTGATATCTTTTATAATGGACTAACCGATGCTTCCAGAGATTACCTGGATAGTTGTGCTGGTTCTCTTTTCAGGGAAAGAACACTGGACGAAGCTGAAATTCTATTGAATAATATGTTGACAAATGAAAATAATTGGGCACCTCCTGAGCCAGTTCCTGCTCCAATTACTGACCCTATTCCTAAACCAACTGCGAAGAAAAAGGTGTTCTATTTCTCAGTCCCGAAGATATGCAAGAGGCAAACAAATCTATGAAAGAAAAAGGTATTAAAGCTGAAGATGTTAAGAATTTACCTCCTATTGAAGAAATACATGGTCTTAATTTACCGCCTATCGAAGAAACATATGATCTTGATCCATTACCTATTGAAGAACCTCCTGATCTCGATAACCCAACACTGGTAGTAAAGGTAAATTCTCTCTATAGATCTGATAAAGCTGAAGTCCCTCCTACTAAAATTGCTAGTCAGTGCTTGGATGAGTTTGATAACTTTATGTTTAAGCAAGAGGACTTCAATGCTTATTTTGGTAGACAATTAAAATAGAATACCTACATGATTAAGCACTTGGGTGATTATATGGCTAATATTAGAGGTGAACTTAAACTTGTTAGCAAACATGCTTCTATGGTTACAACTCAAGTAGAACAAGTACTTAAAGCTCAAAAAGAATTGCTCGATGAAATGAATAGTAAGAAAAATGATTATGCTATTAGAGTGGCTACTAGAACTGGTAGAATGACTCAGGAACCTTTGTATCCTGAAGGCCACCCTAAGAGAATTGAGCAAGATTCTCAGAGAAATAATATTGATGAACCTAGTTCTTCTAAAAAGAAGAAAAAGAAAAATGATATGACTTTGCAAACTTCTAGTGAACCTATAGCTGAAACACGTGATAATCTATGTCTGATGCTGAAACACAATCTGGTAATGAACATGAACCTAGTGAAAATGTTAATGATGATGTTCATGATGATGCTCAACCTAGTAATGATAATGATCTAGAAGTTGAACTTGCTGTTGATCTTGATAACCCACAATCAAAGAATCAACGTTATGATAAGAGAGACTTTGTTGCTTGGAAACATGGTAAAGAAAGAGAACCTTGGGTTTAGAAACCCATGCCTCTTCCTCCCAACCCATCCAAGAAAAGGATGATGAGGATTTTGAGCGCTTTGCTGAAATGATTAGACCTATCTTTTTGCGTATGCGATTGACTGATATGCTCAAAATGAATCCTTATGCTAAGTACATGAAAGATATTGCTACAAATAAAAGAAAGATACCGGAAGTTGAAATTTCCACCATGCTTGCTAATTATACTTTTAAGGGTGGAATACCAAAGAAACTTGGAGATCCAGGACTACCTACTATACCATGCTCCATTAAAAGAAATTATGTTAAAACTTCTTTATGTGATCTTGGAGCCTGTGTTAGTGTTATGCCTCTCGCTTCATATCATAGTCTTGACTTGAATAAGTTGACACCTACTGAAATATCTTTGCAAATGGCTGATAAATCAACTACTATACATGTCGGTATTTGTGAGGATGTGCCTATTGTGGTTGCAAACATTACTATTTTAACGAACTTTGTTATTCTTGATATTCCCAAGGATGATAGTATGTCTATTATTCTTGGACGACCTTTTTTAATACTACAGGGGCTGTTATTGATTGCAACAAAGGCAATGTCACTTTTCATGTTAATGGTAATGAGCATACGGTACACTTTTCGAGGAAACAACCTCAAGTCCACAGTATCAACTCTATTGGAAAAATTCCATCGATTATATTTGGAGGTTTTGAATTTCCTCTTCCTACTGTCAAAAGAAATATGATATACTTATTATTGGGGATGTGCATATCCCCGTTGAGGTAACCTAGTTTTATTCAAAATTTCTCTGGTTTCATGTTAATCGAAATGAGTTTGTTAACAAGACTTGATCAACCTTGTTAGTGGATTCCTTTTGATGAGAATGAGATGGATGAAACTAGAAGCACAACCTTTTGTACCCTCTCTATACTTTCTGTTATTTAGTTGAAATAAAGTAAAAATAGTATTTTTCTATCTATTTCCTGATTTATCTGTGTAATATAAAAATATCCCGAAAATGAAAGTCCTCAGAATGACATGCCAATTTAATATGATTTTTTCGGGAATATTTGAGGATTTATGGTGCAAAAATCGCCGCGGGGGGAGCTGCCACCTGGCCACGAGGGTGGAGGGCGCGCCCTAACCCCTAGGCGCGCCCCTGCCTCCTGGGCCCACGGTGGCCCTCCTCCACTTATTCCTGCACCCATCCTCTTCTTCTTCCTCACACAAACACGAAAAACCAACTCAAGCACGAGTTCTAGGCCACTTTGCTGTGATTTTCGATCTCCTTGCTCAAAGCACCTCTCGCAAAACTTCTTGGGGAGATTGTTCCTTGGTATGTGACTCCTCCATTGGTCCAATTAGTTCTTGTTCTATTGCTCTATTCATTGCAAATTTTTCTGCATAGGTGGCCATGTTCTTGAGCTTGCATGTCAAATTTATATGGTTCCAAGTAGTTCTAATGCTTGATATAGGCCCTAGACACTTGTAGGAGTAGTTACTATCGGTTTTATTGAAGTTGGTTCACTTTTGTTTGAAGTTACTAAAAATTTCAGAAAATTTTCAGAGAAAAGCAATATGCTTAGGAAGATGTTCCAAGGTGGTTCCTCTAAGAAGCAAGGACCCAGGCTTGCTATGCGTGATGCTGACGAGGAACCACCAAGAGACGCTCTAGTGCGACCTTGCAAATGGCCGTCGGAAAACTTTATGGATCATGCAAGAATTAAAGAAGAATTTAACGCATATTTGCTAATGCCGGTCTTGAGGACTTTGAGGCAGACAAATGCCCCCGGTATCATGATCTTACAAGCTCATTTGTGAGGAGGTTTGAGTATTCATCTTCGTGCAATTCTCCTTCAGTCATGTTTGATCTTTATGACAAATCTTATACCATGGACTTAGAGGATTTCACTTTTGCTTGAAAACTTCCACAATGGGCTAGTGTTAGGGATCCCCCTAAATCTGAATTTAGAAACTTTCTTGCTAGTATAACTGTAGGGCAATCTAGAGATATAACGCAAGCTACCATAGGGAGCATTCACTTTCCTACTATACATTATTTTGCTCTCTTCATAGGTAGATGCATAAATGCTAAGGATGAAGCATGTCACATGTGTGCCCCTGACCTTAGCATTCTCAGGAGTGCTATGTTAGGAGACCAATCTTATCATATGGGAGCCATTGTAGCTCGTAGGTTGCATCATAATAGATATAATGGAGATTTCTTTGGAGGAATTTATGCAACCCGCTTAGCTAAATTTCTTGAGATAGACGTTCCTGAAGGAGACATGGAGTTGCCTCCTGCTTATTTAGATTTTGATTCTATGGTCTCTCACCAGTTTGTCAAGAGGACCGAATCACCTCTCCAGTATCGACTAATCTTTAACAAACGACATGTTGTCCGTATTACTCTCCCTACACCTGCCTTCTTTGATTACCAGGCGAATGGAAGATATACTATTACTAGGGAGGAGGCAGATGAGTACCAGAGGAGAGCAGAGGCAGCCCGACTCCACGCTGCAGCTCAGGAGGCGATAGCCGCTGCATCACAGTACAACCCAGCTATTCTTCATCGTAGTACGACCCCAGCTACACCTACGGGTATCCGCCAGGCTATCCCTGGCAATAAACCAACTTAGGCCAAAAGCCTAAGCTTGAGGGAGTACGTATTTCTCACCGACATTACATTTATGTTCACACACACTCATTGCTAGATGTCGGTGCTCATACTCCTTCACTATGATATCCATGCTAGTTTATTTTCTTTTTCCTGCTTTCTTCTTGTGTGTTTGATAAACCTTAAGAAAAACAATAAAAAATAGTAGTAGTTTATTTTTCTGCTGCAGTAGTAGTAATTAAAAAGAAAACCCAAAAAAATATATTTCCCGTTCATCTTTTGCTTGTTGGGAGCTTTCCCGTGTAAATAGTTTTATTTCTTTTCTTTTCTTTGGGGTCACTAGGAGAAGACCATGATTAAATTGTTGAAGTGGCTCTTATATGCATTATTGTTGATTTAACCAAGAGTCCATATTGCCTTGTCTTCTCCTATTTATTGAATGCTCGCAGATTCCAGCTTAGTCCAATGCACGTGCACTCTTATTATTATTCACTTCATTCGGTCATGCTAGTGAAAGGCAATTATGATGATATATGATGGACCGACTGAGATGAGAAAAGCTGCTATGAACTCGACCTCTTCTGTTTTTGTAAATATGACGAGTTCATCGTTCTTGATTCAGCTTATTATGAATAAACATGTTTGTAATGACAATTAGAGATCGTAGTTACTTGTGCCATGCTTGATTAGCTATGAGTTATAATGGTTTACCTTGCATGCCAACATGCTATTGAGATGGTTATGATGTGATATGATGTGGTGGTATCCTCCTTTGAATGATTTAAGTGACTTGACTTGGCACATGTTCACGCATGTAGTTGAAACAAATCAACATAGCCTTCGCGATATTTATGTTCAAGGTGGATTATATCCTACTCATGCTTGCATCCAATGTTTATTAAATTTAATGCATGTATATGGCTGTTGTCACTCTCTAGTTGGTCACTTCCCAGTCTTTTGCTAGCCTTCACTTGGCTTAAGCGGGAATAATGCTTGTGCATCTAATCCCTTAAAACCCAAAGTTATTCCAGATGAGTCCGCTATACCTTCCTATATGCGGTATCTACCTACCGTTCCAAGTAAATTTGTATGTGCCAAACTCTAAACCTTCAAATAAACATTCTGTTTTGTATGCTCAAATAGCTCATGTATCAACCATGGTTGCCCTTATCTTCCATCTGAGGCGGGTTATTCTCAAGAGGAGTGGACTCCGCTCCTCACTCACGAGAAAATGGCTGGTCACTGGGATGCCCAGTCCCATGCTTTATGCAAACTAAATCAAAATTAATTGCAAACAAAACTCCCCCTGTGACCTGATGTATGTTGGAGACACTCGTTGTTTCGAGCAAGTCATTGATTGATGCTTGTTGGTGGAGGCGGAGTATAAACTTTACCATTCTGTTTGGGAACCGCCTATAATGTGTGTGACATGGAAGATATCGCCATCTCTTAGTTGCTTTGTTGACAATGAAAGTATACCACTCAAAATATTATTTATCTCTATTTCAAAACCGAGCTCTGGCACCTCTACAAATCTCTGCTTCCCTCTGCGAAGGGCCTATCTATTTACTTTTATGTTGAGTTATCACCCTCTTATTAAAAAGCACTAGCTGGAGAGCACAGTTGTCATTTGCATTCATTACTGTTAATTTATATTGGGTGTGACTATGATTGGATCTCTTTTACCATGAATTACAATGTCTAGTTAGTCCTTGATCTTTAAAGGTGCTCTGCATTTATGTTTTGCGGTCTCAGAAAGGGCTAGCGAGATAGCATCTTGTTATATCATATTATGATTGTTTTGAGAAAGTGTTGTCATCCGAGATTTATTATTATGGCTCTAGTTGATTATGCTATTGTATGAGTGATCATGAGACCTGAGAATTATTGCAAATGTGGTTAGTTATAAACTTTGCTGAAAACATGAATGCTGGCTTGACATATTTACAACAACAAGAGCAAACAGAGTTTATAAAAGTTTTTCTTTATTTCTTTCAGTTTGTCAACTGAATTGATTGAGGTCAAGCAAGGGTTTAAGCTTGGGGGAGTTGATACGTCTCCGTCGTATCTACTTTTCCAAACAGTTTTGCCCTTGTTTTCGACTCTAACTTGTATGATTTGAATGGAACTAACCCGGACTGACGTTGTTTTCAGCAGAATTGCCATGATGTTCTTTTATGTGCAGAAAACAGAAGTTCTCGGAATGACCTGAAACTCCACGGAATAGCTTACAACAAATAATAAAAAATCCTCGCCAAAGATGAAGACCAGGGGCCCACACCCTGTCCATGAGGGTGCCCCCCCTAGGGTGCGCCCCCCTCCCTCGTGGGCCCCCTGGAGACCATCCGACTCCAACTCCAACTCTATATATTTGCTTTTGGGCAGAAAAAAATAGAGGAGAAGAAATCATCGCGTTTTACGATACGGAGCCGCCGCCAAGCCCTAAAACCTCTTGGGAGGACTGATCTGGAGTCCGTTCGAGGCTCCGGAGAGGGGGATTCGTCGCCGTCGTCATCATCAACCATCCTCCGTCACCAATTTCATGATGTTCACCGCCGTGCGTGAGTAATTCCATCGTAGGCTTGCTGGACGGTGATGGGTTGGATGAGATTTATCATGTAATTGAGTTAGTTTTGTTAGGGTTTGATCCCCAGTATCCACTATGTTTTGAGATTGATTTTGCTATGACTTTGCTAAGCTTAATGCTTGTCACTAGGGCCCGAGTGCCATGATTTCAGATCTGAACCTATTATGCTTTCATGAATATACGTGAGTTCTTGATCCTATCTTGCAAGTCTATAGTCACCTACTATGTTTTATGATCTGGCAACCCTGAAGTGAAAATAATCGGGACCACTCCCGGTGATGGCCATAGTTTGAGGAGTTCATGTATTCACTATGTGCTAATGCTTTGTTCCGGTTCTCTATTTAAAGGAGGACTTAATATCCCTTAGTTTCCATTAGGACCCCGCTGCCACGGGAGGGTAGGACAAAAGATATCATGCAAGTTCTTTTCTATAAGCACGTATGACTATATTCGGAATACATGCCTACATTACATTGATGAATTGGAGCTAGTTCTGTGTCACCCTATGTTATGACTGTTACATGATGAACCGATGCCTACGAGCTTTCCATATACTGGTTTCCGCTTATTTACTTTCTCGTTGCTATTGTTACAATCACTACAAAACACCAAAAATATTACTTTGCTTTCTTTACTGTTTTGTTACCGTTACCACCACTATCATATTACTTTGCTACTAAACACTTCGCTGCAGATACTAAGTTTCCAGGTGTGGTTGAATTGACAACACAGCTGCTAATACTTGAGAATATTCTTTGGCTGCCCTTGTGTCGAATCAATAAATTTGGGTTGAATACTCTACCCTCGAAAGCTTTTGCGATCCCCTATACTTGTGGGTTATCAGCCTGACAAAGCAACTTACTTGGCAAATCACAAAAAAACTGGGCTGTGGCCATGGACCCAGCTGTCAGCCTCTCCACGTACAGTACTCTTCCGATGGAAGTCGTTCCTTGACCACATTGACCACGTCGCGTGGATAGCACCACGGCAGTGGACGATAGTGAGGCCTAGGAAGGGGACGACACGGAGCCAGGGAAGACGTGGCAGTGGAAGCCCGCGCGGAGAGGAGTACGAGGGTTCACTGGTTCGGCTGCGGTGTGAGGCTGTCGTCACCGCAAGGCCTGGATAACGGTGGGAATAGTAGGGGGCGGTGAGGCCTCCGCGGCAGCACAGGCAGGAGCATGCGACACGACCGGTGCTGCTTTGGGCAGTTGGAGCAAGAAGACCAGAGGTTGAAGAAGCACTACGGCCGTTGGATGGACATCGTACGATCACTAGAGCTAGAATCGTTCATATTGACTAAGTTGACAAAGCCCTCCGTCCCCATCATCTTAGTTGGCCCACAAGTCATCCTCCCACTATGGTGGGTCCCAGCTAGTAGGGGGTATTCATTTTTTTCATGTGTAATAAGGAGGCACTTCCTTGCGTGCGAAGATATAGCTGGTGGGTCCGACATGTCAGCGGGGGGAACGTTTTTTTCGCGAAATACAGAGGCCCTTCCGGTGGGTCCCAGCTCTCAGGTGGAGGAATCATTATGTTGCGCGTACAGTCCATAGCCGATGGATGTCGTTCGTTGACCACGTTGACCAGGCTGCGTCGAGAGCACCATGGTGGTGGACGACGGTGAGGCCTAGGAAGGGAACGACACGGAGCCGGGGAAGACTCGGCAATGGTTGCCCATGCGGTGGGGAGTATAAGGGTTTACTGGTTTGGCTGCCGTCGCCGGAAAATAACACGAGGTGTGGGTGAGTAGAGGAATGGCCTGGCCAGCAATGAAGTAGGGTGGGGCGATGCGGCCTGTGCAGCAGCACAGCCGGCCACGGGAGGCGGGAGCAGGCAGTCCCACCGGAGCTGGTTTGAGCGGCTGGAGCAAGAAGATCAGATATTGAAGAAGCAGCACGACTGCGGGATTAATATCCAACGGTCACTGCTGCTAGAATCGTTTGTGGACTAAGTTGACAAAGCCAAAGTACACGTCAACCTAGTAGACCCACATGTCAGCCTCCAAATCTGTCCCAAACAGCATATAGCCCGAAATTTCTAGCCAGATTCAAATTAATTTTAAATCTAAATATACCTTAATTTAAATTCAAAGAAATTTTAGCCGCACAAAAACAATGAAATTTAAAATATCAAAATCCGAAAGAAAACAGTATTTTGGAACTAATTGCATGTTTGCTGTATTTTTTCATTTTACAGCATGTTTATTATTACTTATAGCCCATTTATTATTACTTATAGCCCATTTTCTGGGCAAAATGCATCCCTCCTCTTCTTGAAAGATTTCCGGCCCAGCAGGGCGTAGAAAAGCAAGTAGGCCTACGTTGGTTATTCTGCAAAAAACAAAATAGCTGGCTAGCCATTTTCAGAAAGGAAAAAACAAACTGGGCTGGTCATGTGCTAAACATATGAAATAAAAGCCTGGGCTAGACGGGCCACGGGTCCCAGACAACCCAGTTGATACCCTTCTCCGTCCCAAAAAAACAAAATTACTACGCGTGCTGCTGGGTCCCTACTGTCATCCTCACCATGTACAGTCATCTCCTTATTCCTCTCGGTTGTTGACCATGTTGACAACACCGGAGGGCGGCGCCGCGGCGAGCATACCAAGGCGGAGGACGATGGTGAGGCCTCGGACGGGAACGGACAGGAGCCGGGGAAGATCACAGCCAGCCGTGGGAGGCGAGAGAAGGCGGTCCCACCGGCGCTGGTTTGGCTTTGGCGGCTCGAGGAAGAAGAGACTGAAGAAAAGCGACAAATGTTGAATGTCAATCCAACGGTCAAGGTTGGCATAATCGTTTGTTGACTAAGCGGACACCAAGTAGCATACATTTTTATATATAGGAAGAAAACTGTGAGGGAAATGCGTTCGTCTGCCGTCCTGCTCACACGGAACGTTCGCCACATAAGTGACTAGCACCCTTGGTTTTCAATCGAGAGGTCTTGGGTTCGAGTCCCAGGAACTCTCAATTTTGTCCTCCTTCCTTCCTCGCAAAAAAGGGAAAGAAAATCAAAGACTTGGGAAGGCGTACAGAACAAGCTAGTGTACCAGTAAACAAACGTTGCCGAGTTTTAGAAAAAAGAAAGACGTGCTCCTGTAGCTGGTTCGAATCCAAACCTAGACTATGACTATATATGGTGCTACGCTACTCTGCAAGTAATGAAACTGACATATCCAACGTTCTCTTCTCCTGTTCTCTACTTACTTTGCCTAGCATTAGAAGCTCTGGCCGCAGCAACCATGTCCACTGGTTGCTCGTCCACCTGCTCTTCAGCAGGCAACAACCAGATATGCGCCAAGTCGCCACCTGTACCATCGCCTGTGGGTCTCATCACACCCCCGCCGGCACGCGCACTGCAGCTGATTGCTCATCGCAACCCGCTGCCGTTGGTGTGGTGCCACTGCTGCCAATCACGCAGAGTCATCCGTCGCGTCTCAACCACAATCCGCAACCCTTTCCGATTCTTCTACAAATGCCCAAATCATGGGGTAATAATATGTTTAAGTGTTGTTCTGCTACTTTCAGTTGCTGATTTTTTAATAGTTTGGCTGATGATCTTCCAATTTGTTTCGTGCAGAAAAGGGAAGATTCGTGTGATTTGTATTTCTTGGAAGTTGCTAATGTGGGGGAATGCAACTACACATATTATTTGGTTATCCGAGGAATCCCAATACCAGCAGGTTGGGGTGTTGGACAAGTAACTGAAGGAACGGCAGAAGACGAAGATGCAGAGCAGAAGGTTAAATATGCAGTTCCTCTGATCATGGCCAAGCAACAACTGCTGAACGACCTTGACAGCAATGAGGAGATGAAAGAGCTTCTGAAGATAATGGGCAAAAATTGATGTGCTTTGTAGGATGATTGTCTCTTTATTTGCAGTGTATGTAGCACCCGTGATGTATTCAGTGGCTACGACATGAGCACTTTGCTGAAACTAGTAATGAATGAAACCTGTGTAGCAGACTGGGCATAGTGTTGTGAACATCTAATGATTTCTATTAACAGAAATTAGGGGGTATCCCCTTTTTCTCATATAAATAAATAAATAGCAGAGGCCCTGTCGGGTCAGCTTTGTTTGCATTCAAAGACGTCGAGCAAATTGCAGTCCAACAACAAACTATGTCATCAAATTCAAGTTTCACAACCAAATTTGAGTACACCTAAACAACAATGTCATCATGTTTTAGTTGTCATACAATCACCAAACACAAATCAGCATACATAACAAGTGATGTTCTCATAGAAAAATACTAAACAACATGTTCATCAGGTTTCAGTTGTCATAGCAAACACAATTTCACATAGTAGATAAAAAATGACTTCTGACAGGCAAATACGACAAAAGCAATGTAATCATCATCCGCAGCAGCAGCGTCAACATCTTCGCCATGTGTATCAGTCTGAATCATAATTCCCCATGGTATCTTCTTCTTCGTCGTCCTCAACGTCCTCCAACGTTGGCTTCTTCTTGATCAACTCTTGTATGTCCACAGACGACATGCAATATTTCAGCACGACAGGCAATCTTTTCGCCAGTGTCATTGATGTGATGGTTCTCAAAGATATTAGGAACATCTGTGTTATCTTGCACATCAAGAGTAGTGTAAGCATCATCTTGTTGTGCAACTTCATTAGATGAATTCCTCTACTCAAACCTTTGCAATACTCTCCAGTCATCGCTATGTGCAAATGTGTCTTCCAAGAAAAATATCTGTGTTGCTTGATTTGCCAAAATAAAAAGGCTCGTTGGTCTGGTACGCCGCCTTAACATTGATGGATTTGAAATAATCATCAGCTCTGGGTTTTGCGATCCTAGAAAACAGTTATACCAACGATAGCACAACAAAACCACACACCGATGATCCTCGAAACTGGAGATATACTGCAACTAAACAATGTCTGTTATGTTAGCATACATTTCAGTTGTCTCTTTGTCATATGTATCCGTGCTCATGATGGCACTGTTTTGTGTCTTCCTGCCTTCGTCTCGTGCAAGGGTGTTGTAGCGCACATCTCCAACAACGCAAGATTCATAATTTCTTACCCGAGTATCAGGACCCATTGCTAGTGAGTAAATGGCATCATCAACTGCCTGCCCATCCTCCCGCATCTTCTTAACCTATGGTTAGAAAATAGACAAGCTGATCAACTCAATATATTAAAAAACTAACAGTGCACTTCAAAAGCTTACATGGTTCTTGAACCATTTCACAAATCCTGCCATAACCAGTTTGTCAATGTTTCTTGGATTTTGCGGCAGTAACTCCTCTTTGTAGATGCTGCACAACATAGTGATCGTGTCAAACATCTAAATATATAAGAATGTGCTACAAGTTTAGTAGATTACGATGTATAAGCTGCAGTACTGCACTTAGTTGATATAAGGTAGTATCTCAGGACAGTTATTCAACACGTACCAAACCATTTTGTCCAAATCTTTAGGTTTGTCCTCTTGTCGACTCTTCCCTGTAACTCGAACAGAATAATCGAAAACATTGGGCCCGGGATTGTCTTCACCCACCTCTTTGCTAAGCTGATCAGCTGTTTCAATGTATTTTGAGCAGAACGTCAACGCTTCTGTAGCAATGTAGGCCACTGCAATGGAACCCTCGGGTCTTGCTCTATTCCTAACATAGCCCTTGCAAGTGCCTAGCCGCCTTTCAATAGGGTACATCCAGCCATACTGTACTCGACCTCTAAGTAGTGCCTCATCAGGTAGATGAACAACCAAATGCACCATCACATCAAAGAAGGCTGGAGGATATATCTTCTCAAGGTCGCATAGGATAGTTGGTATCTTGTCTCTGAGACGCTCCAAAGCATCTATCCTGATATTCCTACTGCAGAGTTCCCTGAAGAATTGTCCTAACTCTGCAACTGCTCAGTATAAGTCAGGGCGGCCCAATCCTCTAAGGATAACAGGTAAAACCCTTTGAAGTAGGACGTGGCAGTCATGAGTTTCCAACCCTTGTACCTTGTTTCCATCTGCACTGACTCTCCTTTCAGGGTTGGAAGCAAATCCATGTGGGAATCTCACACGTGACAGGACCTCGCAGAATTCTTTTCT
This sequence comes from Triticum aestivum, assembly GCF_018294505.1. Classification (NCBI taxonomy): domain Eukaryota; kingdom Viridiplantae; phylum Streptophyta; class Magnoliopsida; order Poales; family Poaceae; genus Triticum; species Triticum aestivum. The sequence continues at coordinate 114,201,966 of NC_057806.1, forward strand.
TTTTACCTTGTCCAAGACGTACACAGCTGGTGCCATATCTCGTGGTTTACCTTCATCTTGCACGTGCAAATCCTTTCTGATATCCAGGTGTGTCAAATCAATCCTAGATTTTAAGGTATCTTTCATCTTGCCTTCAATATTAAGAAGTGTGCCGATAATGTTGTCACATATATTTTTCTCGATGTGCATCACATCAAGATTACGCCGCAGATCCAAATCTTTCCAATACTCCAAGTCCCACAAAGTGGACCTACGGGTAAACAATAATCTCTCTTCTACCCTGCCACGCTTCCTTTTCCCGCTACCATTACCAGGATGGTTTCCTGGTGTAATATGCCTGACCTTCTCTAGTTCCACTTGCAACTCATCGGTGGTGAGCCTCTTTGGCGCATCACGGTTTTCATGCTTTGCATTGAACAAATGTATTCGGTATTTTCTAGGATGCGGCTTGTCCTTGGCAAGGAAACGGCGGTGTCCAATGTAACAAATCTTGGTAAGTATTGCGTATGACAGCGGATTCCTATCACAACGAACACATGCATTGTAACCATGTGTCGTTCGCCCTGACATAGTGCCCAAAGACGAATAATCATGGATGCACCAAATTATAACAACACGTAGACAGAAATCAGCTGGTGGGCTGCTATATAGGTCTCGAGTGAGAACACCCTTCCGTAGTTGTTGAAGATCCTCCACAAGAGGCTCCATGAACAAATCATAATCCTTTCCAGGACTTTTTGGACCTGGGATGAGCAAGGCCATCATGTAGTTTGATTCTTTGGTCCAGACATTTGGAGGCATGTTGTAAGGGATAACAAGCACTGGCCACATGCTATATGTGGCGCTCTGGTGGCCAAATGGGTTAAATCCATCTGAAGCTAAGCCAAGTCTAATGTTTCTTGGGTTAGCAGCAAACTCTTTGTGTTTATCACTGAAGCTTTTCCACTCACTACCATGAGATGGATGGCTCATTACATTCTGATCTCTGTACTCCTGGTTCCTAGAATGGCACAGTACATCCTCTCTTGTATCAGCATCATGAAACAACCTCTGCAATGTTGGTGTAATTGGAAAATGTCTCAGAACATTATGAGGAATCCTCTTCATAGCATCGCCATCTTTCCATCTTGATGATTTGCATTTTGGGCATTCACTTAAGTTGGCATAATCCTTCTAGAACAGAACACAATTATTCTTACAAACATGGATCATATCATATCCAATTCCAACTACATGAAGGAAATTCTTCATTTTACTGTAGGTGTGTGGCAGCTCAGACGCATCTGGGAAAGATTCGCAGAAAGCAGCCAACATCGCATCGAATGATTTGTTGGTCATCCACTCAGATGTCTTCACCTGAAGAAAGGTGACCATAGTTGAGAATACTGATAGCTTATTTCCTGGGGTGACAGCAACGTTGCATTGTTCCAACATGCAGGCCCACCATTTTTCTTCGGCAGGTGAAAGTTCACGGAATTCACGAGCATTTCGTAGCATTGTTTCAATGTTGGTCAAACTCACTGGCTCTGCCACCACCACCTCCTCCTCTTCCACCTGAGCATCAGGCAGATCAAGATGGTGATCTGCTGCTTCCACGTAGTCAATAACATTGACGTTCACAGCTTCACCATGATGAACCCACCTAGTATATGTGACCGACATCCCATACAAGTGTAGATGATTTTGCATAGTTGACTGGGGTCTTGTAACTGAATTCATACAACTGCTACATGGGCAGAGCACATCTGATTTCGGACCACTGTACTCAGCTCTGATAAAGGTCATGAAGTTTTCAACCCCCTCAACATATGCAGGGGAGAATCTTTGAGCCGAAGTTATCCAATTCCTGTCCATATGTTAGACATACAAATTAGTTCTTCTACTAGATATTACAGGAAAATCATATATGCTTGTTTATGAAGTCCAGAAAAACATACCTAGGTCGATGTCTAAAGCTATGGCAAGATATTTGGATGAGCAGATCTAAGTAACGAAATATACGTAAAGCTAATTCAGCAAACAAATTTGAGTGCCAAATTATGGCAGGCCGTTTCAGCAGTCAATGAGGCCGAGCACACAGCCATCAAACTATCGAAGGCCATCGCAGCAACAAATATCGAGTATAAAATGGTGTAGAGCTATTTCACCTAACAGATTGGCTACTATACCATTGCAATCTACGTCACAATAAATATATGGCAGGATATTTTAGCAACTAATCGGCCTTGGCATGCCATCTCAGCTAAGCAGATTGAGTGCAGAACAGGGCAAGGAAGCCTCTTAAGCAGAGCATATTGACAGTAAACTACTTCGGCAAATAGTGAGATTAACAATGTCTATCAACTAACATTCAGCGCTACACCGACATGAACGAGGCCTCAGTCTAGAATGCGCGTACCGTGGGAGAAGCTGACCGCCGTGCGTCTCCGCACGAATGTCGCCAGCGGTGGCGGTGCTGACCGCCGTGCGCCTCCACAAGAACGTAGCCAGAGGTGGCGGGGCGGCTAGAGGACAACAGTCTACGAGAGTTTAATGTGGGAGCGAGAGGATCGCCGAACCACGGCACCGACGTATCGGCGCGGCGGGGAGGGCGGCTTTGGCGGAGCGAATGGAGTGGAGGGGGACAGGGGGAGGGGGTTTGGGGAATATTATTGGCTAGTTGGCCGAAGGGCGGTTGAATCGAATTTGGGGGGAATTTTTGGGTGTGGGGGGGGAGGATTTTCATGCGGCGGGCGGGGGAGTTTGGCGCATGGTCGGATTCTCCAAGTGCAGTCCCACGTGTCAGTGAAGAGGTAAGCCGAAGCGCGTTCCGTTTGCGTGAGCCGTGTGCAGGACCGAACGTGTGTGGGGTGCAATGCGATCGCGACAGGAGTGTTGTGAGTGTACCGCCTTTTTTCCTTTTAAACTAGGTGCTTCGCCCCCTCAAAAAAAATAGTTGCTTTGCGCGATTCGTCGATACTACTACTAGTAATCCGGTAATCCCGACTAAAACAACGCAGCAGGGTCTTTTCCCGCGTGATATGCTGGGAGGTTGGCTTAGTTGGGTTTTTTAGGACGAGTAATGCTACACCTACGTAATCCCAGTTACGTAATGAAAATCAGGGGAGGAGAGAGAGAGGCAATTTACGTTAACCCTTTCGTAGGTTCCAGTAGATGTAGAAAGATGTGAAATGCGTGAATGTGTAGTGGACGTACTATTGGAGTGCCTAAGATAATTTGTGTATGTATAGACCCTATGTGTTAATTTTAATTCGCATGTTAGATTTGTCTCGGTTCAATAAAAAGCAAAGTTGGTGATGATGGTGTGCCTGTCATCCTGCAATATAGGCCGTCTGATCTATATCTAACGGATAGGAAGGAAACTATGACAATTTACCCGCACTCCTCTCCACATTTGCAGATAAGGCTTTCCCTTGTTCATCCTTTTCTCCCACAAGATCTTGATCTTCCGTGCAATGCATGGGCATCTTGCTAGTACTCCTACAATTTGTATATTATTGTGAAAGTTCATATACACTGGTCAAGATTAATGCAAACATGGCAGATTTTCATTACATTTTGAACTTTTATAGGACAAAAAAAATAAAAGAAACCGACCCTAAACCTATTCTACGGCGGCGACCGACATCCTCCATATGTGATCTCCATGTACGGGGGCGGGGTTCAAGACCAGTAAAGAGAAGGTGCAGTCTCCAACGAGGAAAAGTAGAACACGGGAGACGGATCGGCCAGTTGGCACACCTTGCCCTGCCGCCTCCCATGCCCTACTCATCCTCGGAGGAGTCCCCGACCTCGGCGATGCCGGACGTTGGACGGTGGCAAGTAAGACGCGTGGCTGACGGTGCTCCCGTCGTCGGGCGCTGGCGTGGCCACCGCTTGTGCGGCGACTTGAGCGAGGGCGGCAACCTCGAGCTCCATCCCCGAAGACAAGCTCTCCCGCAGAGCGTTCATGCTTGGGGTCATGGCGGATGTGGTTCTAGGTAGGAGGATGATGCACTATGGTGTGGAGGTTAGCTGGGCGTTGCCACTTTAAGTAGCGCATTCGGTGAGGTCAAGCATCCTGGTGCATCATTATATCGCCAGAGTTGGTTCCTCGGGCACTGAGCCTCTTAACGACGGCATACGGACGGACGACATGAATGCGGGTAGCTGGCGCCGGCTGGGAATGCACCGCGCGACGGCGCGAGGGATGAGGGTTTTTTGTGTGCCAGGGTAGTCAGCTGCGGTCGTGGCAACGTTGGAGATGCCCTTTGCTCACATGCGATCGACGCATGTCATTGAAAAAGCAAGATGACTCGGCATGGTCTCAGGTCCAGAGGATGCAGTTGGCCGCGCTACACCACTCCACGGACGCGTCGCGGCGCCCCGTGCATCCTCGATGAGCCGGGTGCTGGGGTGTGTTTGGATTGTGGCCAAAGTGCACCTTACCAAAATTTTGGTCATGACCCAAAGATTGGTCTTTATTTGGATGGTTGCATTTTTTGGCATGCCAATGAACTCTAGCCAATTCTAGTTCATTTTTCTTGCCAATGTAGGCCAAATCATGGGCAACCAATACCTCAACCAAAATTTTGGTCATGACCCGAGGATTGGTCTTTGTTTGGATGGTTGCCATTTCTTTGGCATGCCAATGAACTCTAGCCAACTCTAGTTCATTTTTCTTTCCAAAGTCGGCCAATCATGGGCAACCAATACCTCAACCAAAATTCTGGCTACCCAATGATTTGATGGGGTAACCTTGGGCACAAACCAAACATACTGTTGGTCGTGCCACAGCACTAGCGCCACCCTTGGCACACTGAAACCGACCGTGTCTAGCGATGATATTGTCACATCCCTAGCTTCAGGATTTGCTCTAGGTTAACTTCATGTGTGATTCATGTCTATATTTTTGAAAACTTGAATTGAGGAATATTGGAAGCCTCAAAACCCTAAATAAAAGAGGGGCAAAAAACCCTAGAAATCTCATTCATTGCTCCAAAAGGCTCTTCTTAAATGTTTGATAATTTTTGGTAAGGGTTCTGGTCCCAACCAAAATATTGAACATTTTTAAGGATTTATTTTGGGACTTTGAATTTAAATCTTTAGCTATTTTGAAATTGAGTTATATTCATATAATTAGAATATAATTTCAAATACCCCTGAAATATTTTATGAGCTTTTTGGAAAAGTCCATCTAGCAACATAAATTATTCAGAGGATATTTGGAACTGTTTTGAATTTGTTTAAATTTGAAAACAGTGGCAAAAGAATTAAATAAAAAAAACAAAACAGAACAGAAAATTATAACACAGAAATTACCTGGACCTTACCTAGCAGCCACCAACAGCCCAACACTGTGCAGCCCACCTGCGCAGGCCCGGCCCACCTCCTCCCCTTGTCTTCTTCCTCCCCTCGCACCGAAGCAGCTCGGTGGCGAGCGCCGACGCTGCCTCGGCCACCTCCTCCTTCCTCTCGTCGCCCTGGACTCCGTCCGCAACGCCACGCAACCCCTGGCCCTTCTCACTCCCTCTGGACCGCTCCCCCTCCCCTGGCTCTCTCTTTCCCTCTCTTCCTGTGATCCCCGAACGCACCTGGGAGCGCCGCTCGCCGTAGCCATGACCGCGGCCACCCCCTCCCCTCTCCGACGTGCTCCCGAGCTCCTGCACCTCGTCGCCAACCCCCTCACCGAGCCACGTGACCGGAAGGGCCCCGAGCAGCCGCCATCGTCATCATTCCCAAGCTTCGGCCCGGCGCCGTTCTCCGTCGAATTCGGCCACTCCGGCGCGCCCCCGAGCCCACTGACCCTCCCTACAGCTCCGCGGTGAGCCTCTGTGCAGACCCCCTCTCTCTCCCCTCGTGTTTGCGAGCCCTAGGCCATAGTTCCGTCAAGACCGAGACCTCACCGGCGCCGGACTTGTCGCCGTCGTCGTTTTGGTTCACCTCCGTTCAAATCGAGCACGCAGGCGTACTCAGAGCACTCCCAGGAGTCCGTAGCACACCCCAGCCCCTCCTGCCGTGCTCCCTAACACCGACTCCGAGCTCACCCGAGCTCCGGCCGCCGCCTCGCCCGTCGGCACCGATTCCGGCCGCCCCGAGTGCAACTGACTCCACCAGGAGCTTCGGCTCGTCCCCAGCTCCTCCTAGATGCCCTCCGCGGCCCATTTGGTCGCCGGAGTGGCCAAAACCACTCTCGCCGCCGCGCTAATGGTCGCCGCCGGCGAAAGTCCGGCAGGAGCCGACGTGGCCAGTCATTAGGGCCTAACTACCCCCACTAACCAACCCCCTAGGCCACTGACAGTGGGCCCCAGGGCTTAGTCAGAGCTAACCAGCCCGGGTCAACGCGGGATTAGTCCCTGTGTCACTGACCAGTGGACCCCACTGGTCAGGTTTGACCCGGGGCAGCCCTGTTGACTTGCTGACGCAAGCATGACGCAGTGCTGATGTCATAATTAATTTTCTGGAATTGTTTTAATTCTAAATAATCAGAAAATTCCAGAAAATGTCTAAAACTTCTAAAAATCATAGAAAATTAACCGTAACTCCAAATTAAATAATTTATATATGAAAAATTATCAGAAAAATTCAAGGAATCCATCTGTACCATTTTCATGCATGTTAGAACAACTTATAGCTGCTGTTTAGCACAAATCAATTAAATGGCATTTAATTAATCACATATGGAGTTTGAATTTGAATCTTGGATTCAAACCAACTTCATTTAATCTGGTTTTAGGTGCATTAGCCCAAAACACATTCATATTGCCATGTCATAGCATGCATCATATTGTGCATTGCATTGATTGTGTTTTTTCTGTGTTGCCGGTGATTGCCCCCTCTCGATAGACGTGATACCGATGATGTGATCGTTGACACTGATGAAGACTCAATGTTATCTTCAGAAGTGCCAGGCAAGCAAACCCCCTTGTTCATTCCGATACAATCCTACTCTCTCGCTCCTGCTCTCTTTTACTGCATTAGGACAACACCGATTCATCTGTTACTTGCTGCGGTAGCTGAACCCCTTTATCCTTTGCATGACCTGTCATTGCCACAGTAAATAGATGAAACCCACTAGCATGAGTAGGAGTTGTTTGAGCCCTGATGTGCCTACTCATTCATGTTTGTTTGTCATGCCTGCTATTGCCTAGAGTTGAGTCAGGTCTGATTCATCGGGGATGAATCAGAGGCGTGTGGACATGTCCTACTATGTGTGAGCTAAGTGTGTGAACACGATTTGGTAAAGGTAGCGGTGAGAGGCCATGTAGGAGTACATGGTGGGTTGTCTCATTGCAGCCGTCCTCAGGAACTGAGTTCTGTGTTTGTGATCCATGATTCAGCTACTACCACGCATTGGACCCGAAACCAATGGACCCTCTCGGCTTCTTAATCACCCTTGTCCTCTGTCCAGGAGTTGCAAGTAGTTTCTGGTGTTTGTAGTATGCTGGAGGCCGTGGACAGCGCTGACCGTAGGGGTGGGCTGTGATGCGGTAGGCACGTGGCCGGGTAAACCGGGCACCCGTTTGGTGTCACGGAACCCTGTACACATCGTTTGGGGCTGTGAGAGAAACTCCGGCCGGATCTCCTCATGGATGGAACCCGAATAGGCGATAAACCTGGACTAGAGACTTGAGTGTTTAGGTAGGCCGTGGCCGACACCCACGTTGGGCTTCCGCTTGAAGGTTGCCGAGTACATGTCGTGTAAACGGCGGTAAGTGGTGAGAGCGTGTGTGAAGAAGTACACCCCTGCAGGGTTAACCTAATCTATTCGAATAGCCGTGTCCGCGGTAAAGGACTTCTGGGTTGCTTATATCAGTTCATAGACAAGTGAAAGTGGATACTCTAAAATACGCAAGATAAGCGTGAGTGCTATGGATGGCGTTCTCGTAGGGAGACGGGAGCGGATCCATAGTGGTGTATTGATATGGTGAATATGTGGACTCGTGTGCGCCACCTCAAAAGAGTTACATTGCAGTCGTAGTTTAGGATAGCCACCGAGTCAAAGCTGGCTTGCTGCAGTTAAACCCCACCACCCCTTTGTTGATAATGATGCATATGTAGATAGTTCTGATGTAAGTCTTGCTGGGTACATTTGTACTCACGTTTGCCTATTTTATGTTTTGCAGAGAGACTTCGGTCTCGCTAGTAGTTCTACGTGGACTTCGACGTTTAGCTTGTTACCTCAGCTACGATCTTGTGCCCCGGCAGGATCTGATAGATAGACAGGCTTCTCAGCCTTTTTCATTTATAGATGTCTGTACCCAGACATGATAGCTTCCGCTTGTGCTTTGACTTGTATGCTCTGATTGTTGGGTCGTGAGACCCATGTTTGTAATGTCTCGCTCCTCGGAGCCTAATGAATAAATACTTGAGTCGTAGAGTCATTTTGTGATGCCATGTTGTATTGCACATATCGAGCATATTGTGTGTATGTTATTGAAATGCTTGGTATGTGTGGGATCTGACCATCTAGTTGTTTATCTTTAGTAGCCTCTCTTACCGGGAAATGACTCCTAGTGTTTCCACTGAGCCATGGTAGCTTGCTACTGCTCCGGAACACTTAGGCTGGCCGGCATGTGTCCTTCTTCGTTCCTGTGTCTGTCCCTTCGGGGAAATGTCACGCTTTGAGTACCGGAGTCCTGTTAGCCCGCTACAGCCCGGTTTACCGGAGTCCTGCTAGCCCAGTGCTACAGCCCGGACCCACTTGCTGATGACCGACACGTTCGAAGCTGGGTCATGGATGCCTGTTCCTGTAAGTCTGTGCCACTTCGGGTTTACGACTAGTCATGTCAGCCCGGGCTCTTTATCATATGGATGCTAGCGACACTATCATATACGTGAGCCAAAAGGCGCAAACGGTCCCGGGCAAAGGTAAGGCGACACCCGTGGGAACACCGTGCGTGAGGCCGCAAAGTGATATAAAGTGTTACCGGCTAGATCGATGTGACATCGAGTCGGGGTCCTGACAGCTTTGGTATCAGAGCTTGACTGCCTGTAGGATTACCAAGCCAAACTGGTCGAAGTTGAGTCTAGAAATTCTTTAGTTATATAAGGGAATTGATTGTGGGATGGAACGTAAGGCTCTTTTTACTCCTTATACCTCATGCCCTTCTGATCTGAGTCATCTTATCTTTCCTGCGGGGATTAAGAACTAGGCTATCTCTTCTTTCTATTAGGATCACGTGTTACTAATCCGTAGACCTATAGAATTGTTGGACTTAAGCCTCGTTTCAGTTCCTATTACTTCCGTATGTTAAATTGTTGATCTCGGAACCTTGATATTGTGCCTTTGAGTGGTTATGCCACCATTTTTGTGAATGTCTCAAGTCTTTTCTGAGCATTTACAGCCGTTATGCTGTCCGAGTCATCCCAGGTTTCTAAATAGTCCGATGCATTTGCAAATCCCTTCCTTCTGTTTCCGATGTTCCCATGGGCCAGATTAACCACACTAATCGGTGTGTTGAGGTAATTATTGCCTCGACATATATGTTGGAATTATTATTATGACCCTAGGTGTTTTAGGGAGTCACCTAGTAATCTAGCAATGTTTTGTGTCCCAGTGTGATGATTCTGGCTTTTATTCTCGAAAGCATCCCGTGATGCCACTTAGTAGTAGACATTCTACTCCTTGGGTTTTCGAACCAAGATTCACCCTACTTGCTTCATGTTGATAGTGTCTGCTAGTTCCTTTAGGGTATTAGTAACCTTTGCATTAGTCCTCGAGGTCCATGGTATTTCCCTTCTTCCAAATACTATGAACCACTTATGGCAGTAGTTTGTTGGATCAAAAGATCATAACCAGAGTGCTCTCGATGGGTTCTCCATGCTATATTGTGACTCTGCCAGCTCAACCTTTCTGCATGGGTTATCCGGAAGAAATATGTTGAACTTCGTCCGACATACTAACCTATGCATCCACAACTCAGAAAATTATATGTTCTTTGAGTTGTCCCTTTAGTTGTCTTCTGACCCTCGTCTATCAATTGATAGTCAAGATTATGTGTGCATTCGTTCATCGATGCCTATTACTCTTGTGGTCTGTCAAGTCATTCTATTCCGGAATGACTAGGAGAAACAAACTCTAGTACCTCATCCATATCTAGGATTGGGTCAAAGCAATTGTGCTCCGCAGATCAAAATGCCAGCCCAGCTTTTGATTCTGTTCTACCCTGAAGCATTACCGTCTTTATGTCAGGATTTTCATGAGGATTGCACCGGCTCTTGTGAATTCTTGATGTAGTGATACTTCTCGCCATCATTATTCATCCCTCGGTTCCGTGTTGATGCAACCGGAATACCGACAAATGAATTGTGATGTGTGAACTCAATACTCCTAGCAACCCCATTGCTTGGTAATTAATGGACAATAATCTTATTCTTAGTATGTTGGTTATTGAATCACCATTCTAAGATTGATCGTGCTACCTAGTCCTTATTTCCTGGTGCACTCTTTGATTGGTGAGTTAGGATTTTGTCAAGTCCTCGCTCATTTGATCATATCATCTTGCTCTGAAAAGCAAGATTGTTCTCGAGCTTAGTAACATATCGGTGGTTCGTGATTTCCGAAGATCTTCTCGGAAGTATTACCAGGTCGTCACCTGACCGTTATGTTGAGCTCGTGATCAAGTTGGTTTCTTGTGAACCACCCTTTCTCCAAGAATCTGTGTTAGATATCCCTGAGCTAGTTGGTTAAGCTAGACAACAACTTGGAGAGTTGGAAGATAAAAGCTTGTCTGACTTAGTTCGTTCCAAAGGGATATTCTTGTGTAGTGTGTGTTGAAGAAAGATGATATCTTCATCGATTGGTCCTTGTGATCAGTTGCTGGACCTATTGTCTTGTCAATCCTTTGATTTGAGTGTGGGCTATCGTCAAATCAAATCAGTACCAACGATGCTCGTAATGTTGTCTTATTCGTGGTGGATCCCTCGAGCATACACCATTACATCTTTGGTCTGACCAATACTATCACCTTGATCACATAGTTATGGAATTCCATCTCCATGGGAATCTGGATGAATTGTTGCTGAGCCCATTGGCAACATCCTTATCTCCCCCATGATGATGTTGAACAGTAAGCTAGTGTTGGAAACTTTTGAAAGCATTTTCTTCATGCTAGCTCATGAAGTAATTGTTTGATGAAAGGAGTGACTTTCTCTTATACACGTGCATTTGGTGAAAGTTGCCGCCGTGAATTTGAGAAAGTTAGTTCTGCTTCCTCTGGAATCATCCCAAGTCAGTCATACACATGTGCGAAGTATTCTGTGGTCTGGAGACTTGCAACCTTCATTCTATATGTATCCCTAGCACACCAAGCCACTGATTGATTTGTTCAAGGTAAAGGAGTTGCTGTGCAAATACTAGTTCCTGCACAAGATTCCTATATCCTCAATGATGGTTCCCAACCAGAACTCGGTAGTGTTTTATTGTAAGACTACCATGTGGGCATGCTTGTCTGGGACAACGTGTTTCACATGTTTGTAGCAGAACCAGCTCATGTTTTGGAGCTTGCTATCGTAGTTCATTTCCTGAGAATCTCGCAACGTCATCTCGTCGATTTGTGTTGCAAACTTTCATTTTTCTTCCTAGACTCGATGAGTCTGGAATATCCTGACACCAACCAGATCTGAGTCTCAGGCAGATATGATGGTTGGAATATTTCCCAAGAACTATAATATTGGTTCCTCGATAACCGGTAAAGTGGATGTCGTGGCCAACACACCCAGCCGGAAGACTTATTATTGTAGTATCTTGTTTGAGGAAGTTGGCCACCTTCCCATAAGGATTTCGTAGGATTTACCTCTGTAACTGTTCCTTATGGATTCTATTGCTCCCGAAGTCCGACCTTTACTTGATGTTCTAGTTATCAAAGCTTATCTATGAATAGGTTACACTAGCACGTCAAGGAGAACATTAGAAGCGGAGTGCTAAATGTCTCTCGGTCGATCATCCAGATTTTGTTTCCTTGGCCTCGCTAGGGTGAAACCTGAGTTGATGTTATCTTCCTATGCATCTGCATCGTCCATCGTTGTTCATCATGGTGGTATGTTGTGTTGCCAGGATCCTTCACATGGATGTTGGTAAAACCTTGATGATTGTGGAAATGCTCAAGTTCTTGAGAGCACGCACAAGCGCTACGTCTTATCATCGGCACTAGCTGGGATTGCCCCAGATTCTTCGGTTACGCTATAACCACTCCAACAGTGAATTCACTCTCTATTGTTGGGTTCTTCCCCAGTTACCAGAATCATTCCCAGCATTTGCATTTTGTTCCCAGCTTGCACCGCCAATGTGCCATTCTACCACGGATCTCTTCCATTTCCGGTGGTAAGCAAATTCATCCATTACGTTGTCTTCAACAAGGTAATCCACATCATCCAAGTCCGAGTATGCCATTCTACTGACCCCCTCCAAACGATCGCTCGAGAATTGCCTTAGGCTGGTTTAAAGAGTTTCAATGATCTCTGAATCAAAAGTAATTCTTTTTGCCACTTAAGGGGATATCTCTACGAGTCACCTTCCCTAAGGTGTATCGTTGTGGTTTCATGGCAACTCAACTCCTCGCTACGTTGACAATCGATTACCACCTTCTTAGGTGTGGGATCGTTGTCTACCTAGTGAACTCTCGTCATCTGTTCCACTCCATTTCTTCAAATCTGTACTTCGTCTCCCAGCTCAAGAGATGTTGCTATGTCTCATTCCGTGAGTTGTTCGATCTTCAAGAAGATCGACCCTTCTAGAGTCTCCTTCTTCCCTCCATGTCATGTTGGCAGGATTTCTCAGAACAAGACATCAAGACAATGATGGTAAATGAATCAACGTTCAACTGAAGTGCACCCTGGATCGTGAAGATTGTACTAGTTTGCGTTCCCCTTTCACCTTACCCTACGCTTGAATCTCGAGACGAGATTCTTGTTTAGTGGGGGTGAGTTGTCACATCCCTAGCTTCAGGATTTGCTCTAGGTTAACTTCATGTGTGATTCATGTCTATATTTTTGAAAACTTGAATTGAGGAATATTGGAAGCCTCAAAACCCTAAATAAAAGAGGGGCAAAAAACCCTAGAAATCTCATTCATTGCTCCAAAAGGCTCTTCTTAAATGTTTGATAATTTTTGGTAAGGGTTCTGGTCCCAACCAAAATATTGAACATTTTTAAGGATTTATTTTGGGACTTTGAATTTAAATCTTTAGCTATTTTGAAATTGAGTTATATTCATATAATTAGAATATAATTTCAAATACCCCTGAAATATTTTATGAGCTTTTTGGAAAAGTCCATCTAGCAACATAAATTATTCAGAGGATATTTGGCACTGTTTTGAATTTGTTTAAATTTGAAAACAGTGGCAAAAGAATTAAATAAAAAAAACAAAACAGAACAGAAAATTATAACACAGAAATTACCTGGACCTTACCTAGCAGCCACCCACAGCCCAACACTGTGCAGCCCACCTGCGCAGGCCCGGCCCACCTCCTCCCCTTGTCTTCTTCCTCCCCTCGCACCGAAGCAGCTCGGTGGCGAGCGCCGACGCTGCCTCGGCCACCTCCTGCTTCCTCTCGTCGCCCTGGACTCCGTCCGCAACGCCACGCAACCCCTGGCCCTTCTCACTCCCTCTGGACCGCTCCCCCTCCCCTGGCTCTCTCTTTCCCTCTCTTCCTGTGATCCCCGAACGCACCTGGGAGCGCCGCTCGCCGTAGCCATGACCGCGGCCACCCCCTCCCCTCTCCGACGTGCTCCCGAGCTCCTGCACCTCGTCGCCAACCCCCTCACCGAGCCACGTGACCGGAAGGGCCCGAGCAGCCGCCATCGTCATCATTCCCAAGCTTCGGCCCGGCGCCGTTCTCCGTCGAATTCGGCCACTCCGGCGCGCCCCCGAGCCCACTGACCCTCCCTACAGCTCCGCGGTGAGCCTCTGTGCAGACCCCCTCTCTCTCCCCTCGTGTTTGCGAGCCCTAGGCCATAGTTCCGTCGAGACCGAGACCTCACCGGCGCCGGACTTGTCGCCGTCGTCGTTTTGGTTCACCTCCGTTCAAATCGAGCACGCAGGCGTACTCAGAGCACTCCCAGGAGTCCGTAGCACGCCCCAGCCCCTCCTGCCGTGCTCCCTAACGCTGACTCCGAGCTCACCCGAGCTCCGGCCGCCGCCTCGCTCGCCGTCGGCACCGATTCCGGCCGCCCCGAGTGCAACTGACTCCACCAGGAGCTTCGGCTCGTCCCCAGCTCCTCCTAGATGCCCTCCGCGGCCCATTTGGTCGCCGGAGTGGCCAAAACCACTCTCGCCGCCGCGCTAATGGTCGCCGCCGGCGAAACTCCGGCAGGAGCTGACGTGGCCAGTCATTAGGGCCTAACTACCCCCGCTAACCAACCCCCTAGGCCACTGACAGTGGGCCCCAGGGCTTAGTCAGAGCTAACCAGCCCGGGTCAACGCGGGATTAGTCCCTGTGTCACTGACCAGTGGACCCCACTGGTCAGGTTTGACCCGGGGCAGCCCTGTTGACTTGCTGACGCAAGCATGACGCAGTGCTGATGTCATAATTAATTTTCTGGAATTGTTTTAATTCTAAATAATCAGAAAATTCCAGAAAATGTCTAAAACTTCTAAAAATCATAGAAAATTAACCGTAACTCCAAATTAAATAATTTATATATGAAAAATTATCAGAAAAATTCAAGGAATCCATCTATACCATTTTCATGCATGTTAGAACAACTTATAGCTGCTGTTTAGCACAAATCAATTAAATGGCATTTAATTAATCACATATGGAGTTTGAATTTGAATCTTGGATTCAAACCAACTTCATTTAATCTGGTTTAGGTGCATTAGCCCAAAACACATTCATATTGCCATGTCATAGCATGCATCATATTGTGCATTGCATTGATTGTGTTTTTTCTGTGTTGCCGGTGATTGCCCCCTCTCGATAGACGTGATACCGATGATGTGATCGTTGACACTGATGAAGACTCAATGTTATCTTCAGAAGTGCCAGGCAAGCAAACCCCCTTGTTCATTCCGATACAATCCTACTCTCTCGCTCCTGCTCTCTTTTACTGCATTAGGACAACACCGATTCATCTGTTACTTGCTGCGGTAGCTGAACCCCTTTATCCTTTGCATGACCTGTCATTGCCACAGTAAATAGATGAAACCCACTAGCATGAGTAGGAGTTGTTTGAGCCCTGATGTGCCTACTCATTCATGTTTGTTTGTCATGCCTGCTATTGCTTAGAGTTGAGTCAGGTCTGATTCATCGGGGATGAATCAGAGGCGTGTGAACATGTCCTACTATGTGTGAGCTAAGTGTGTGAACACGATTTGGTAAAGGTAGCGGTGAGAGGCCATGTAGGAGTACATGGTGGGTTGTCTCATTGCAGCCGTCCTCAGGAACTGAGTTCTGTGTTTGTGATCCATGATTCAGCTACTACCACGCATTGGGCCCGAAACCAATGGACCCTCTCGGCTTCTTAATCACCCTTGTCCTCTGTCCAGGAGTTGCAAGTAGTTTCTGGTGTTTGTAGTATGCTGGAGGCCGTGGACAGCGCTGACCGTAGGGGTGGGCTGTGATGCGGTAGGCACGTGGCCGGGTAAACCGGGCACCCGTTTGGTGTCACGGAACCCTGTACACATCGTTTGGGGCTGTGAGAGAAACTCCGGCCGGATCTCCTCATGGATTGAACCCGAATAGGCGATAAACCTGGACTAGAGACTTGAGTGTTTAGGTAGGCCGTGGCCGACACCCACGTTGGGCTTCCGCTTGAAGGTTGCCGAGTACATGTCATGTAAACGGCGGTAAGTGGTGAGAGCGTGTGTGAAGAAGTACACCCCTGCAGGGTTAACCTAATCTATTCGAATAGCCGTGTCCGCGGTAAAGGACTTCTGGGTTGCTTATATCAGTTCATAGACAAGTGAAAGTGGATACTCTAAAATACGCAAGATAAGCGTGAGTGCTATGGATGGCGTTCTCGTAGGGAGACGGGAGCGGATCCATAGTGGTGTATTGATATGGTGAATATGTGGACTCGTGTGCGCCACCTCAAAAGAGTTACATTGCAGTCGTAGTTTAGGATAGCCACCGAGTCAAAGCTGGCTTGCTGCAGTTAAACCCCACCACCCCTTTGTTGATAATGATGCATATGTAGATAGTTCTGATGTAAGTCTTGCTGGGTACATTTGTACTCACGTTTGCCTATTTTATGTTTTGCAGAGAGACTTCGGTCTCGCTAGTAGTTCCACGTGGACTTCGACGTTTAGCTTGTTACCTCAGCTACGATCTTGTGCCCCGGCAGGATCTGATAGATAGACAGGCTTCTCAGCCTTTTTCATTTATAGATGTCTGTACCCAGACATGATAGCTTCCGCTTGTGCTTTGACTTGTATGCTCTGATTGTTGGGTCGTGAGACCCATGTTTGTAATGTCTCGCTCCTCGGAGCCTAATGAATAAATACTTGAGTCGTAGAGTCATTTTGTGATGCCATGTTGTATTGCACATATCGAGCATATTGTGTGTATGTTATTGAAATGCTTGGTATGTGTGGGATCTGACCATCTAGTTGTTTATCTTTAGTAGCCTCTCTTACCGGGAAATGACTCCTAGTGTTTCCACTGAGCCATGGTAGCTTGCTACTGCTCCGGAACACTTAGGCTGGCCGGCATGTGTCCTTCTTCGTTCCTGTGTCTGTCCCTTCGGGGAAATGTCACGCTTTGAGTACCGGAGTCCTGTTAGCCCGCTACAGCCCGGTTTACCGGAGTCCTGCTAGCCCAGTGCTACAGCCCGGACCCACTTGCTGATGACCGACACGTTCGAAGCTGGGTCATGGATGCCTGTCCCTGTAAGTCTGTGCCACTTCGGGTTTACGACTAGTCATGTCAGCCCGGGCTCTTTATCATATGGATGCTAGCGACACTATCATATACGTGAGCCAAAAGGCGCAAACGTTCCCGGGCAAAGGTAAGGCGACACCCGTGGGAACACCGTGCGTGAGGCCGCAAAGTGATATAAAGTGTTACCGGCTAGATCGATGTGACATCGAGTCGGGGTCCTGACAGATATGAGTGTGTCGCTCACCGCGGTCGCCGCGTCCAGAGGCAGTGCTAGAGCTGCGCCTCGTTGTTGTCCCCAACGACCCACATGAACGGTTGTCGGTGGCGAGGAGGTCGTGGGCCAGCTCCTCCATTGGACTAGTCTGCGCTACATCGTCCCGACGGGTGTGCCCCACATGTCGGTTTCCCTGTTTTCTCGGCCATATTCGAGCGTCAGTGCTCCACGTTGCGCATTAGGCCTTTCACTATGTAGGCCAAGCGAGACAACTTATTGTTCATTTGAGCCATTCAAGTATAATCATGTGGCGTTTGCTTATTTCTCATTCCTCTCCAACCCTCTTCTCCATCGATCATGTCGCCCTCCAGTCGAGTCCATCCTCCTGCATGCCTCATTTGAACATTCCGCCGAGTATCATTCGCATGTACCCACCCTAGTCCTATTTCAATAGATCTCTGGACCCCGAGATGAAATCGAGAGGGAACGAGTGGGGGCACGTGATATCTAAGGCGGATGCAAAATTTTGAACCGGTGATCATAGCATCCGCAAATCATATATAAAGGGTATTCAATGTTCGTTTCGTTTTTGAACGTACAATATACTCCCACCTATCCTTTCTAGTTTACATATAAGTTTTATGTGTAGTCAAAGTATCTCTACTTTGATCAAAAAGGTATCAACATTCAACAACACCCAATCAATATTGTTAGATACATACGTGCTCCTAGATTTGTACTCAAGATGGTTTCCAATTTGACTATTGACAAGATTAATAGTACATGAGATGTATAATGTGAGAATTATATCATTGGAAACTCCTTTCACATACGAATTTGACCGTATGCTTTGTGTAAGTTGCATGTCATATATTATTACTCTAACATTTTGTCAAAGTTAGCCTCGAAAAACGCATTAGACCCTGTATGCTTTGTGTAAGTTGCATGTCATATATTATTACTCTAACATTTGTGTAAGTTGCATGTCATATATTATTACTCTAACATTTGGTCAAAGTAGTATAGTGGAAGTGGATCCTCTGACGTAGGTATCCCTTCCTTACCCTCCCTTTCGGTCAGTTATTGGCGGACCCCATGCTTGCTAGGCCCCGCATGTCAGTTACTCAATGGGTTCGGCCACGTCAGGGGATCCTCATCCATAGTATACTCCCTTTGTTCTTATTTATTCCGCATAAAACGGAGGGAGTGGTGGTATAATAAATGACGTGGGCGGGGGAGGGGGAGGGACGTCGCTTTGCTCTCAAATGCGGTCCCACAAGCAAGCGAAGATGCAAGACGAAGCACGTTCCATTTGGTGAGCGACGTGGAGGGTCCAGTGTGCGAGGCTACAACGCGAACGCGACAAGAGCGATGTACAGTCAAAACCGATTGACCGGTCGTCACCGGAACCACTATTCACACCAGAACCTTCGTTGCTCGGCCTACGCCAGCCACTGCCCTAAAACCACACCAAATATCCAGCCCATTCCCCCACCTTTCGATCCCCTAGCCCGCATCAAGCGTCCCCTAGTTCGCCGGAAAGCCATGGTGCGCCGCAAGATCACTTACTACAAGATGCTGACGCCGGAGCGCCGCGCAGAAATCGCGGCGGCTGTCGGCACCACAGACCTTCGTTCC
Source organism: Triticum aestivum (assembly GCF_018294505.1). Lineage (NCBI taxonomy): Eukaryota > Viridiplantae > Streptophyta > Magnoliopsida > Poales > Poaceae > Triticum > Triticum aestivum. The sequence goes on from NC_057806.1 coordinate 114,220,623, forward strand.
CAAGCTCGCTTTGCGGCGGGCCAATCCCCGAGTTCTCTGGAGCCAAGCTACGAGGAGGAGGAAGCCGATCCAATGTTCATGGCAGAGGTCGCAGCGCAGAAGGCCCCCGATGGGTATGAGACAATGGACGTCGACTTCGTGCCGGCGTCCGAGTCCCCCATGGTGCAGGCGGACCAGTGGTTCAACATGGCGATACTAAAGGAGGACCAGGAGGCAGAAGCTCAACTCAACGCGGAGCGCGTGCATGCCGCTGCCATCGAGGCTCTCCTGCAGGTGGAACCGGATGTCGTGGATGTGAACCGGGCGGCGGATGCACAACTTGAGGCGGAGCGCGCGGATGCCGCTGCCATCGAGGCCCTCCTGCAAGCGGAACAGGACGTCCTGGACTTGAACCGGGCGGCAGAGGCTCGACTCGACGCAGAGCGCGTGGATGCTGCTCTCATCGTCGCGATCCTGCAGGCGGAATTGGACGTCCTGGACTTGAACCGGGCGGCGGAGGCTCGACTCGACGCGGAGCACACGGATGCCGCTGCCATCGAGGCCCTCCTGCAGGCGGAACCGGACGTCCTCGACTTGAACCGGGCTGTGCTCTCGTCCGTGCAGAGCGCCCGCACGCTCCTCTTGAACGAGTAGCTGGAGGCCGAGGACAACCACGATGCGGAGACACACGTCAGCAGCGACGGCTGGTTCGCGCCGGCAACCAAAGAAGATGAGGTCATCTCTTTCCGCGAGCAGTGATAGTTTTTCTTTATGTTGTTGTTTTTATGGATCTTTTGCTGTGTAAAAACATATATTTGTTATGCAAGTCGCCTGACTTGGGTCAGTCTACCATTTCAGGCGGTTGGATGAATAGCCTTTGTCTCCTAACCCTTCTTTCCTTCTTCCTCACCTCTTCTTCCTCCCCAACAGACCACCGCAGTGGCCGTACGGATATTCCCCAACATGCGATTGGATAAACATACTCTATGAACGAAAATTATGTGTCAGCGATAGGATGGCTGAGTTTAGTTTGTTCACATGCGACAGCACGTGTCAGTGAGGGTGCGTTCCCTTGGTTGGGTTTGCGGCGTGCAGGAGCGACTGTGTGAGGGTGCGGTGCGACTGCGGCGTGCAGGAGCGACCGTGTGAGGGTGCGGTGCACCCGCGACAGCCGTGCGCAAGTGTACCTCCTTCTCATTTTGAAAACTTTAGGCAAGCTTGGCAAAAATGTGTGGTGAAGTTTGGTAATGCAAGGCCTAGACCCAAACAGGATAAGTACGTATGTACTAGGAGTACTAGTGTTAAAAAAGAAAGGCGGGGTTTTCCTTCATGGGATTTAATCGATACAAATCCTTGTTTCACGTGTCAATTAATGCATATTTTTTTCTCCAAAGACCAAAGAGCTAACCATCTCACTCCTCATAGCTTGATTAATGCAGCGTCATGCAAACCAACCTTCTCACTTTCGCTTGCATGCAGGGGATATTAATGTCCTTGGTTGCTAACCCCATCAATTTTGCCTCGATTAATGTTAGTGGCCCTTTGCAAATTGTAATTTTGATATACTAGCCTTGTGTACAAAAAAAATGGAGGTAGTAACTATATTTGACTTCCTTCCCCATTGCGGTGACGTCGACGATATTTTTTTGGTGGTTTGGCGAAGTGCGTTCGATGGAGAACACCATTGAGGGAGACCAGGGTAAGTCGTTCGCAAGTGCCACCTGCAAGCCGAGACAACCGCCTTATTTGCATCCAGGAAGTCCTTTACTAGTACTACTAGGAGTACTAGAGCGGTGAGATGGTTTCTTGAAGAAGACGATGGAGAAGCGGAGTCAGCGAAGAGTGAAATGATGGTTGCTTTGTCCGTGCTTTTGTGATTTGACGCCTCACTGCTTTGTGATTTGTGATAGAAGGGACAGGGGAGTAGACTCTGCGCTCTATACTGTAATACATGCGTCCAAGCATGGGAGAAAGAGGAGAGACGTTGCATTTTTCTATTCCTTCAATCAATCAATCAGGGAGCTTCGGTTCCATCTTTTTGGCATTGGCAACACCGTCCACAATGGTTCCCATGATGCCAAAAACTATTTTCACATTTGGCTACACATTGTGGATGCCCTTAACAGTACCACTTGGTTTTGCTCCTGTGTGCTATCTATACAAATCTCAATTATATTGATTTAAAAAATTATAGAATCAAGATTAGTAAAAAGGAGGTGAATTTGCTGCGCGGATGGCGGGGGAGGTTTCTTATTTGAGCAATGCTACATCCACATAATGGTTTACGTAAAGTTACAAACTGATGTGATGTGGGACTATTTGATTGGATTAAAGGAGAGGATTAGGCCCACCCCACCTGAAAATCAGGGGGGCATATATAGATTAGATGGAAAGTATACGTAGTAGCTACGTAGCCCTTTGTAAGTCTAGGATTAGGCTTCTTATTTTCGGAGGACGTTGTCCTGGCGGTTTGCTAACATGCAGTCCGACGTGTCAGTGCTTTACCAAGCCGATCCGCGTCCCACATGAGGCAGAACAACGGCAGAAGAAACACGTGGTTAAGTTGAAGAAGATGAGGGAGAAGCGGATTCAGCAACGAGTGAAATGGTGGTTGCTTCGTCCCTCCAACTTAACTACGGGAAAGGTGCATCTTTGTGATTTGATGCCTCATTGCTCATTACTACGCCAGCGCCATGACTGGGGTGCTTCACCCCGGCTGCTCTGCACTGTATTCTGGCATGGCATGTGGACCCGGTAGCTTGATGTCCCACATGTCGGCGAAAGGGACTAGAAGATTTATGAAAGCAAGCGCTCCACTCTTACGACAAAGGAGTAGACGACACGACGACCCAGTGAACTGTCACTTGTACTGTATAGTACTATAGTTTTGCTGTTTCGCATGATCCATCGGTACAAACCCGGTTAAACAGGAAAGGGCGGGATTTTTCCCGCGCGGTAGATGATACTGGCCATACATTTCAAAGGCAATTTTAATGTATGCAAACTGAATAATTATAAGTAACAATATGATATCTAGTAAAACTAAAACACATATGACTTATTGTGTTAGAGTGTAGTAGTAGTGCTGTATTGCATAGTTGTTAGATGTAACATGCGAGAATGTGTAGAGATGTAGTTTTGGAGGGCCTACAGAGAGAAAAGCGTAATACGGTCACCAAACTTCAGAATAAGCTGATTACGATCACTATATACGTTTTGCGGTGATTATACGGTCACTTGCTCACAGTTCAGCATCGGATTGCACTCTGTTGAGCGACCAAATAGTCTGCGTGGCACCATGTTTACTAGTTAAATTGACCATGTTCCTTGTGGGTCCCACCTTTCAATTCGCATAGGCAAAAGGTCAAATAAACACAAATTTACACAGGCGTGACAAGGCTCCAACCCGTGTGCAGGAATCACCTAGTTGTGTATGTGTCTGTCAGGGGCCTGATGTGTGCGCATGCATGTGTACGTTGAGCACTTGAGCATGAGAGTGTGTGTTGGTCATGTGGTGTACTGGTGTGTGCATGCATGCGTGCGTGTGTGCATGTGAGTGTTGCGTGCGTGCGTGGCTACATGTGTACGTGTGAGTGTTGCGTGCATGCGTGGGTGCATGTGTTTGTGTGAGTGTTGCGTGGATGCAGTTTCGTGTGCATGCGTGCATGTGTGTATAATCAACACACCAGCTCATGTCTGTTAAAAGAGACGGCTCAGCATACCAATACAAGGCCACCTTGTCCGCTGTGCCCGCGGTCATGACTTCGAACCACCGTCCAAATATATTTTTTGTCGTTTGTTTTCATTCTTACTAGCAAGATGCCCGTGCGTTGCACGTAACATCAAGATGCATTTGTATGACTTGTTTATCTTCTGAGAGAAAAGGATGAACGAGGGAAGGCCTTATTTGCAAATGTGGAGAGGTGTGTGGGTACCTTTTTGCAAAATTGCCATAGTTTCTTTCCTATCCGTCAGATATAAATCGGACGGCCTATATTGCAGGATGGCAGGCACACCATCATCACCAACTCTATTTTTTATAAGAGTGTATTTTATGTATTTTATAAGAGTGTAGATGTAGAGTAGATACAAGTCGACAGGTGGGCACGATGGTAGTGAGATAATGTGATGCAACACTAGAGGTGCCACGTGGAGCGTTTAACTGGTCAACTAGTCATGTCATGAGCAAATACAGAGTTGTACGGTGAGCCCATGACTGTATAATAACCACTAAACGTAAATGGTGACCGTAATGAGTGGATTCTGAAGTCCAATGTACGTATCGTGCTTTCGCTTCAAATATAATGATCGTCATTGCATATATCGCGAGAGAAAGATGAAACATGCGTGAATTTTCTAGGGGCTTACTTTTGAGGACTTGGAGATAGTTTTGTGTGCATACGTGAAAGGGGCGTACAGGGGGGGTATGCGATGGAGAGAGAGAGAGATGCTCTTCGTTTCAATTTATTATGACTAACTTTGTATATAGTATAAAAATATACAAATTCACAGTGCGGAATAAATATCATTGTGGGCACCATGCAATGCAAATTAGCGTTCGTACTCCTCCATATAACTTTGTAATGTTGTATATATGTAGAAACTCTAAAATAATTTTTTGGCCACACTTTATTCAAAAGGAATGTTGTATGCGAAATAAACGTGAAGAGAGGGCTTTTTAGATCAATGGGGTACGTGATGTAACATGTGTGAATGTGTAGTTGATGCATTTGGCGGGGCCTAGAGAGGTATGTGTGTGTATTACGTATTCGAGAGAGGCATAGATAGAGGGGCCGACGGGGGGGGGGGTGCGAGAGATAGCACGAGAAATGAGAGTGGTCTAGAGAGAGAGAGACGAATATGACGTCACGACAAGAGATTCCATTCCCTTGAGTGTGTATATGCAAGGGGGGGGAATAGAGGCACCAGGAGAAATTTTCTGTGTGTGTGGTGTTTGTGTTGGTATGTGTGGGTGTGATAAGATAATGAGACGTTGGGGCAGAGGGTGTGTCACCGCATGAGGTCCGGTGGGTCGAGGTGAGGCCCTTCATTCGGTTCCGTCCTGCGCCACATTGGTCGGCCCGTGACGCATTTAGGAAGACCCATGGATGACTAGTCGTACAAGACAAAGATAGCAGAATTGTGAAGGACTCTGTGTCCACTGACAAAGCCGGCTAGGATTTGTAACCCTAGGTTCTCGGACTAAGGTAACCCCTTTATCTCTGATATTACTATTCATCCAACCTAAATTTAAGGGGCATCCTATAGAATGCTCTGCTAGAATCATACTCGTCGATTAGGAAGAGAGGTGTGAGACAATGCGTGAGAGACAGGCGTAAAGATAATGTGCGTACATGAGACACATAGGCAGGTCCATGTAGATAGAAAGGGTGATGAGGATTGTGCGTGTGTATGTTTGCGAGAGAAGAGTGCTTGTGATAAAGGTTAGTGAAAACAGTTGTAAATGGTTACGAGAGGGAGGGAGGGTTATATCTAGAGCATGTGTGCGAGAAAGACACCTCAGGAGAGAGTGTGTGAGCATGTGTGAGATACCACCGATGGAGAGTGAAACTACACGTAAAAGACTGCTCTACACATTGATTAAAGATATAAATTGTATCCAAATATTAGGATGGGATCATGATATTTGCAATTCGCGTAAGGAGCGGTCATTGATCCATCAGACATCTAGATTCTATCGAATTTGAGCATGTCTATGTTATTATTCGACACAATTGATCCACATAGTTAGTATTTTGAACTCCAGACAATGCATCGCTTTAGCAATCGCACATAGACGTGAGTATAGTTCATGTTGTGTGTGTAAAGCACATTATACATACGAAAGTTACAAAATGGACATTATAAATAGCTACCTATGAACTAGCATACATTTGAATTCAACTTAAGGTGGTTTAAAAAAATCGAATTCAACATGAAGTCCATTCAATTATTTGAATTTGATATCATGGCATTTGTAAACCAGACCTAAATTATGGGGGCACCAATCTTTGCTTTTATTTTGTACATAATAGTATATGTAATCGTGTACAAAATAGATTCAAATTTAGCTCCTCCATTCCAAAATAATTGTAGTTATAGGATTTTCAAGTGTCAAAATTTCAAAAAGAAGCGGATAATTTAATGAGGTTTTCAAACATACAAGGTCAAATATAACGTTGTCTATTTAGGTCAATCCTCATAGTTCATGAGTACTCTAAACGTGAATGCTTGTGTTTCAAAATTTCGAACGAAGCGCCAAAAGAGCCTCTACTCGCCCGAAACCGCGTGAGACCAATGTTTAGTAGTACAAGGAAATTACTTTTCTAATAACTCTGACCCGTGAACCCTACCGGCCCGATGTCCAAAGGTCTAAACCGGGGTAGGTTTGTAGCTTCATCTAGACGCCATGCAACTGCATCCGAAAGACATTCATACACAATGGCCGCCTAAGCACACATGCGCGCGGCCGAAGTCGCTCCCGCCCACTATTTGGGACACCTGGGATTACCATCCTACCCCCGACCCGCACTAGGTCCGAAATTTAAGAGGGGGGCAAAGTTTGTACTTTCCCCAAATTTCAAACAAGCGCGTCACATCTTCTGTTCAAAAAAGCCAAAAACAAGCACGTCCCAGACCGAAACATGGTTCCCCCCACCCGTCTGATTCCCCATTCGTACTCCGTGGGCACCAAAACTACCTCTCCACTAGCCGCGAAACCCCGGCATCCTCCGCCCGCCACCCCATCCCACCCATCAACCGCCGCCCTCCTCCATCACGCCAGAGCCGATACCCCGACGTCGTCGTCCACCGCAACCTCAACCGCAAGGCCCTCCACGGCTAGTAGTTGAAGCCGAGGCCGAGCCGTTCGTACTCGAGCCAGTTCAACCACGCCGTCCTGCGCCTCACCGCTGCCACTCCAACTTCGCCACCCTCCACCGCACCGGAGCTGTTCCTGCTACGCCGTCCTTCGCCGCCTCGGATCTTCTTCCCCTCCGCTGACATACGGCCACGGCAACACAATCAACAATTTGGCCATGGGTTCGTCCAAGCCTGCACCCTCCTGAACATCGGTTTCCCCGGTAAAAAGAAGAAAATCGGAGTGACATGTGGAGAGAACATCGGTTTGCCCGGTAAAAAGAAGAAAATCGGCGCGACATGTGGAGGTGACCACACCGGCAACCGAAAAGGTACTCCTCTTCCCTTATTCTTGCAAATCTTATGTCTCTGCTTGCACGGTATTCATCCCACAGAAGACACTAGTTGACCGCTTCTTCTTGATACTAGATGTTCCTAGTAACTCATGATGCACAAGGTTTCTCCTCATATACTATTTCACCTTAGCTAGAGGTCCGTCGCCCCCCTGAATTTCAATTTCTGGCCAGTTGATTCCCAATTAACAGAAGCATTCCCCGTCGTAACAGGCGCTAGTACGCCTATTACGCCGGGGAAGCAACGCGTTGGTGTTTATCTTAGGGGCGTGTGCGGCCTAGAGCTACTGGCGCCTGATCCAGAGGTCGGCCGGGATTTAAGGGATGGCCTGGGCCGGGGGCGCTGCCGAGCATGGAGGTGGTGTGTGGTCGATGGGAGGGCGGGGCGGCGGAGGCAGGGGTCTGGGCCGGTGGTCGCTGGCGGTTCGAGAAAGATCGTCAACACTGACTGGCGGGAGGTAGACGAAGGCCATCTGCCCGTTCCTTATAGATCGGACAGTTCATTAAAAAAATCGACTGGCCTATTTATTTTTAGTCGACTATTATCTTAGATATGACCACATGTGGTGGTGTGTTGGAGGAGTACCTTCATTTCATGTGCTCATATATTACAAAATCATACGGAGTAGAATCTAATTTTGTTCTCCATACAATGTTGTAGAGCTATCATATGTCTCCTGTCATTTATTTTTCAGCCACCTGCTATCTGCTACTTTTACAGTGCACTAGTTCTCCACACACTTCACCCTTACTCTCACTATTGTGTTTTTATGCAAGGGTATTTCAGACTCTGCTGCCATGAGAGAAGCCAAAAAGAAAAGAGAGAAGTCGCTCCAGCTTCATATGCTGGTAGGCAAGACACGTTACAACACTATATAGGGTGCAGTGTCAGCAGATGGAGACGGTAAACGTAGCTCTGGAGTTGATGACCTCGCTCGCAATGAACCACCATCCCAGGTGCTTGCTTTAATTTCGTGGTGTCATATGTGGTTGCATGTTCCATATGGTGTCTAGCTTGTATTCGAAAGGCTGAAGTCGGTAAGATAAGGAAAGATATTTTTTTACATGAACCACCATCCCGTGAGCACCAGAAGACAAATAGCTAGTCAAGGCACTGGCCGAGCTAGTGACAAGCCCACCAAAGATAGGCATCACCTGGATGCCAACTAAAAAGCTATGATGGTGGCGAAGCAGCCCGCCTCCCACCAGGCTCTCAGGTCCTAGATGATCATGCTCACCACTCCAGCCGGATGTCTAGCTTGTATTGCTTCCAATTTGGTTAAATTGCATCTGCTTAGCTTACACATTGTACCTTTGAATATGACATGCCTTTCTGTTTTTGGTACATATAGTACATCTGTGTATTAACCATGTTCTTACATCAAACTAATGTTCTTGTGTATCCCTCATCAATCACTTATGATGAGGCAGGCAGGCAAGGGGACTACTCCTCATTTAAAGAATGCAGCGTCAACCTCCCGACATGATTCTCAAGAAACAGAAATGCTAGATGAAGATAGTGAACATAGCTCTATAGTTGATTACATCATTTCCCCTACACCAGCATCGCAGGTGCTTGCTCTAACTTGGCAGCGTGATATGTGGTTGCATGTTGCATATGGTGTCTAGATTGTAATTCTTCCAATCTGGTTAAATTGCATGTGCTAGTCTGCTTAGCTTATACATTATACCTGTTAATGTGACATGCCTTCCTGTATTTAGTACATAGTACATATGTCTATAAAGCATGTCCTTACATAAAACTATTGTTTTTTGTATCCCGCATCAATCAACATGACGAGACACCTTTAGTATATGCAGTGCGATATTAGTTGCATCTTTCATATGATTTATGGCATGCACTGCTTCTAATTTATTGAAATTCCATTTATGATGGGATGCTTTTAACTTGGCAAAGTCATATTGGTTGCATCTTTCATGTGGTGTCTAGCTTGCATTGCTTCTTATTTGCTGGAATGGTTTCTGCTTAGTTTACACAAACAGTTGTGAACATGCCATGCCGTCCTGTTTTTCATACATATTCCCTCCTGGTATCATGTGTTTTCCTTACATCAAAGTAGTGATTGTCAGTATCATGCATGAATGAGTTCTGAAGAGAGAATTTTATTACTTTTTCTTGTCAGTTTTACTTGACAATTCAAAGTCAATAAAGCGGAAGGAAGTTAGCAAGGCAGCGGATAAAGGTGCTCCTTCCGAACGGAGGGCCTCTACAGTTTCTACTCCTCCACACCCCCAAGATGATTTCCAAGACAACACATGCATATACACTCAACAAAGCTGTGTTTATGATGAGCACGTCTCCCCTAGTGCAACATCACTGGTGCTCCCTCTAACTTGGCACTGTTATATGTGGTTGCATGTTATGTGTGATGTCTAGCTTGTATTGCTTCTAATTTTGTTGAATTCCATCTGCTTACTTTACACATTATACTTGAATAAGACACGTGTTCCTGTTTCTAGAACATACAATATATGTCTATCACACCATGTTCTTACATCAAATTACTATTGTTGTGTAACCTGCAACAATCACTTATCATAAGACACGTTTGACTTTGGAGTGTGATATAGGTTACATCTCACATTCTTTTCTAGCTTGTACTACTAATTTGTTGAAATGGCACTTATGACGAGACAGTTTTAACTTGGTAGAGTGATATTCGTTGCATCTTTCATATGGTGTCTAGCTTTCATTGCTTCTAATTTGTTGAAATGCCTTCTCCTTAGTTTACACATCATAAGATGTGAATATGCAATGTTGTGAATATGCAATGGCACTAATGATGAGAGACCTCTAACATGGTAGTGTGATGTTGTTTGCATCTAGCATATGATTTATTTCTTGTACTGCTTCACATTTGTTTAAATGCCATTTATGATGAGACACTGTTAACTTGGCAAGGCGATATTTGTAGCATCTTTCATATGGTGTCTACCTTCCATTGCATTGCTTCTAATTTGGTGAAATGTCTTCTTCTTAGTTTACACATCATAGTTCTGGTTATCTCTTCCGTCCTGTTTTTCATACATATTACATCTTCCTATCATGTGTTTGTCTGACATCAAAGTTCAGTTTGTCTACATCATGCATCGATTTGTTCTGAAGAACTAAATTGTTATTCGTTTTTCTTGTCGGCTTGACTTAACATGGCACAGAGAAAGAGGAAGAAACACAGAATGGCAGAGAATGAGAAGTGGATGAATCCTGAAGATTCTGCTGGTACTGATGGTTCAATAGAAGGTCAAAGTACAGTGTAAAATTCTACAAAGACGGCATCCCATGCTACACGAGTTGCAAAAAAGCCAAACAGAAACAAATAGCTGCCACCAAACAAGCAGAGACAGCCCTAGTTCTTGCAACACCTACCACAGTACTACCAGCTGCATGAGCTCTCTTGCCACCTGACACTACTTCCCAAGCTCTCTTGACACAAGGCAAGTTGGAAATATCAGATGAACCTTGTGAGCTTCAACAACAAGAAGGTAGTTGCTGGAGTCAAGTTACAGTTGCATGCTTCTTTATATGTAGTCTCACTGTTTGATGTACACTAACACTTGCTATGTTCGTTGTTGGACTAGCACCTAGGCGCAAGAGGAAACAAACATCAAGGATAATGCTCGATAGGTTAACTAAATCTAGAGGAGGAAGAATGGAGATTCATTTTGAGGCAGGTTCAAAAAGGCCACGTGATGCTACAAAGTTAGCCAAGTTAGTATCAGAGGCAGCGGTTGCCATTAGGTGTCATGTACGTATCCTCCCAACATGGATTCAATACAGGAATGAAAAAGACAAAACCCAGTTCAACACCTTCCTCGACCATTTATCTGTAAGTATGGTTATGTATGGAAACTAGTAATATCGTCTTGCTCTGTCCCATACTTTCTAGGTTGCTGATAATGAGACTCCCATAATTTTCAACATATGAGGTTCAAGTTGGATAGCCAAGATGATGCAACCAGACAAGCTTGCACCCATGTTTTCAAGTCCGCTCTGCGACAATATTGGTATAACTTGAGGAAAACTCACTTTGAAGGCAAGGCTAACAGGGAACTTTCCCAAACATCTCCAGTGGAAAATATATCGGATGAAGACTGGAGGGGCCTTGTTAAACACTGGTCTGATCCGAAGTATCAGGTACATTATATATATATATGTGATCAGATCACATGTTGAAGTCCTCTTTATGCATGTGCCACACAAATCTATCTTCTTGTAGGTGAACTGTTCAAAGAACAAGGCCAACCGTACGAAAGTGAAATTCCAACAAACGACAGGATCTCATAGCTATATTGCACACTGCAAGGCTCTTGTAATTAGCTGTTGTTTCACTCTTTTCGTTGTATTCGACGGCCCACATGACGTTGTTGGGCCGATTTCCTTCAGGGCCTAACGGGTTATGAGTTAACGGGCCGTAAAATGGGCTATTTGCGAAGAGACTATTAACAAGCTTTTCATGGGCCAGCCCGTTAACTTTTGACCAAGTCAAACGGGCCGACTTTGTAAGCTAAATGGGCTAGTGGTGGGCCGTGGAACGTGTCGACATATCATAGGCCCCTATCTGACCCACTGACGAGTTGACACGTGTTTCGTCCGGCCAATAAGAATTTTACACGTGGAAATTTCCCATTGGTCGGGGCTGTTAACGGGTTATCGGATCCAAAACCCAACTCGATAGCTTAACGGCGTTCCGTTATGGTGGATGCCACGTGTCGGTCACCCTTGACGAAAGCACTTTTGTGACGCGCGATTTATCGTCATGGAGATGGACACTTCCGTGATGATAATTTTGGTAATGTCATGGACCACTTCTACGAAAGCACATGTATGACTACCTTGATTCTGTCATAAATTTGTGATGGATGTACATGCATGACAAAAAATGCGACCTACTGTGACAAACACGTATCATCACGGAAGTGTATTTTTTTGTAGTGTGAAGGCTTCCTATACTCTTATAGAGTAGTTATATACCGGCGCGCAACGGGTCATATGCACTGCTTCTCATAACAAGCCGCCCCGAACCTTGATCAAAGAAACTTTAGAAAGGTTGTCAGTGCTGCTTCCCTGGGTTGAAGAACTCAAAAGATCAGCTGCAAGGGCGGGTGCTCTGACTGCACTAACCCGGGCGAAAGCATGGGTGCCTGATCTTGATCTGGTTGATGTGGGTAAGGGCTTTCCGAGCTTAAAGGAGGATGGATCGGAGTTTGACAATGATGCTCTCCAAGTGATAACCAGGGAGATGCATCCACTGGCCTGCCAATTGGCTGAAGAAGCTAACCTTTCATACTATCAGGCGAGTTATGATGTCAACAACAAAGGGGTGCTACGCCAACTCCTGAGGCTCAAAATCTCATCCCACCAATCCGTAAGCACACCTATGCCCCTGACGTTGAACCGTCCACACTTATAAGTGATGAAGCTGTATTCCAAGCCCTAACTAGGATCGATTTGGCAACCATTGACTTCCAGCCACTGGGTAGAGAGGAGGAGGATGATCCGGTGCAAGACGATCCACAGCCGTCAGGTCAACCTGGTGACGAATCATGATCCAGAGGTCGGTTTAACCATCTGCGTTCCGCTACACTTGCTGAAAACAATTATTCTTTTGGGCATTAAAGCGCCTTGTAATAGGCTAGTTCAAACTTTTGGTCTGCTATGCCATCGCGCATATTTATGTTGCCTGACACTGTTAATCCGCCATGCTGAAGATATATTATGTTTATAATCCATAGCAATTTATCCCACTTTTCCTGCATACATGAAGTTTGAAAGTGTCCTGGCGGTTTACCGCCAGATGGGTCATGATGCCCAGACATATAGCCAGGGTTTATAACCAAGGCTGTAAGAAGATAATCAAATATGAAAATAAATGATACCTGTGATACTGAATCACCTCATTGGTTTACCGACTTTTTGCAGTATGGGCGATAACCCCAATCATGATTACTGATAACTCCTTCCATATTGTGTCGGTTTATGATAAAACCGTACCGGGTTGTGATCAACGCCGGATTAACCATATAGAATACGGGAGACTTATAGTCGAAACCGGACTGGGTTAATAAACTTCCGGATCATAATTGATTATGTACTGACAACTTCGGTAGCTGAAAGTCAAGCCGGGTTAATAAACACCGGTCTATCAAAAAATATTATAAATCCCATAAAAAGAGAAAAAAAACTTGGCAAATAAAAGCAAATAAAAACTTGTAGTCGATGATTTTAACAGCCTGCGAGGCCCCAAATCAAGGCTTTTCATGGGCTGCTAGGCCGCTTAGTTAAACCATTTTACAAAGCCTTTTAAGATGGACCTCAATCTTTAACTAATAATCGTTTTAACTTTGACAAGTTCAAGGTCTATGAGATTGACTTGTCAAAAGTTTGGCGGGTCATACCAGGTTTACCTGGACGGAGTGGCTTACTTAAAAAGGCAGGACTGGGGGTTTTAGGTGAATACACCAGGATTCTAAGCCGTGGCTTGATAGTCTATTACAAGTGTAGATTTTTTGTTCATTATGAAGCAAAGAATCCCCAAGCAATATTTTGAGTTGTGCTCAGTGGGTGCCTATGTTTGAGTTGTGCTTTTGCAACACTCTCTTTGGCCCCTAAGTAATTTCTTTGGCCTTGAGCCGATCAAGAAGTGTAGCTATGGTTCGAATACGACAAAGCCCCCAAGTGATTTTCCTGGTGGCCTTGCGCCGATCAAGAGGTGTAGCTATGGTTTGAATACGACCAAGCCCCCAGGTGAATTTCCTGGTGGCCTTGCGCCGATCAAGAGGTGTAGCTATGGTTCGAATACGACCAAGCCCCTAAGTGATTTTTATATAAGGCTTTATAAGCTGAATCAAGGGGTAAACCGGACTCCGCTTTATGAACAGAAGCCCCCATGTAACCACACATGATGTAAGAAAAACAACAGATACCCCGCTTTAGCTAAGGCTCCGGTTTATTATATTGATCATAATATGTACATTGTCATAACTATGTACATAAGCAGAGCCTGTGGCTCAAGTATAATAAGGCCGAAGATGAGCGATATTCCACGGCCGGTGGGTCTCCTCCTCCGATTTACGTGAGTCTTTGTGCTCTCGAACATCTATAAGGTAGTATGACCCGTTATGCATATTCTTGCTGACCACAAAGGGCCCTTCCCAAGGCGGGGATAACTTGTGCATATCAGTCTGATCCTGGATGAGTCAGAGCACCAGACCGCCTTCTTGAAAAGTTCTGGTTCTAACCCAGCGGCCGTGATAACGACGCATATCTTATTGATAAACCACCGAACGGGCTGCTGCAATGTCATGCTCCTCATCTAATAGGTCAAGTGCTTCCTGTCGTGCCTTCTCATTATCAGCTTCGACATAAGCCGCCACACGAAGCGAGTCATGACGGATGTCACTAGGGAGAACCGCCTCTGCTCCGTAAACCATGAAAAAAAGGTGTGTAACCCGTAGATCTGTTGGGTGTGGTATTGATGCTCCATAACACAGAACGTAACTCCTCCACCCAACAACCGGTGTCCGTTGCAAAGGAACCATAAGCCAGGGCTTGATACCTCTCAAGATCTCTTGATTGGCTCTCTCTGCTTGACCATTAGATTGGGTGAGCCACTGATGAGACTTTAAGTCGGATATGCTCACGTTGACAGAACTCTTTCATAGCACCTTTGGACAGAACCTTTGGACAGATTGGTACCATTATCAGTTATAATGCTGTGTGGAAATCCAAACCGGAAAATCACCTTCTTGATGAATTGAACCACCGTAGCTGCATCACACTTATTGACTGGCTCTGCTTCCACCCACTTAGTGAACTTATCAACCGCCACCAAAAGGTGGGTCTTCTTGTCCTTAGATCTCTTAAAGGGCCCAACCATATCCAGCCCCCAAGTTGCAAACGGCCAAGTGACAGGAATCATCGTCAATTCCTGGGCCGGAACATTTGCTCTTCGTGAAAATTTCTGACAACCGTCGCACTTTTTCACCAAGTCCTCCGCATCAGCATGAGCCGTCAGCCAATAGAAGCCATGACGAAAGGCTTTAGCCACCAGGGACTTTGAACCTGCGTGATGACCACAATCCCCTTCATGGATCTCACCCAGAATCTCGCGGCCTTCTCCAGGAGACACGCAATGCTGAAACGCCCCTGTCACACTGCAATGATGTAATTCTCCATTGATAATAGTCATGGACTTGGACCGCCGGATTATCTGCCTGGCCAAGGTTTCATCTTTCGGTAACTCGCCCCGGTTCATATCAAATATGGGACCGTCCAATCTGGGATGATATGAAGCACTGCCACCAACTGAGCCTCCGGATCTGGAACAGCCAGATCCTCCTCTGTGGGGTGTTTAACCGATGGATTATGCAGCACATCCAGAAAGACGTTGGGTGGAACTGGTTTACGCTGGGAACCCAAACGGCATAAAGCGTCCACCGCTTCATTCTTCCACCGGTCCACATGATCAACTTGATAGCCTTTGAAGTAACTTGCAACAATATCCACCTCTCGATGATATGCTGCCATGAGCGGATCCTTGGAATCCCAAGTACCAGACACTTGTTGAGCCACTAGGTCCGAGTCACCGAAGCACTTAACCCAACTCAACATCATCTCCTTAGCCATCCGAAGACCGTGGAATAAAGCCTCATATTCAGCTGCATTGTTAGTGCAAGGGAACATTAAACGGAGAACATAACAAAACTTATCACCTCATGGGGAAGTTAGCACGACTCCAGCCCCCGAGCCCTCCAATTTCCTGGAGCCATAGAAATGAATAGTCCAATAAGTATGATCCGGCTTCTCTTCTGGTGCCTGTAATTCTGTCCAGTCATTGATGAAGTCCACAAGTTCCTGAGATTTGATCGCCGTCCGGGGCATATATTTTAACCCATGAGGCCCAAGCTCAATAGCCCACTTGGCAACCCGACCAGATGCTTCCCTGTTCTGGATTATATCCCCCAAAGGAGCAGAACCGACCGCAGTGATGGGATGGCCATGGAAATATTGCTTCAGCTTCCGGCTCGCCATGAAAACTCCGTACACCAGCTTCTGCCAATGTGGGTACCTCTGTTTGGACTCAATAAGTACTTCACTGATATAATAAACCGGCCGTTGAACCGGATACTCCTTTCCGACCTCCTTGCGCTCCACTACAATAGCCACGCTAACAGCCCGGGCATTTGTAGCCACATATAACAACAAGGGCTCTTTATCAACGGGAGCAACAAGGACCGGTGGCTCGGCAAGCTGCCGCTTTAAGTCCTCAAACGCTTCATTGGTGGCGTCACTCCAGATGAAGTCATCCGTCTTCTTCAGCATCTGATATAAAGGATTGCCTTCTCCCCAAGGCGACTGATAAACCGGCTCAAGGCTACAATCCGGCCTGCCAAGCGTTGAACATCATTGATACACTTTGGTTTAGCCAAAGAAGTTATAGCCTTGATTTTCTCCGGATTAGCTTCAATACCCCTGTTAGACACTAGAAAAGCCCAAGAGTTTGCCTGCTGGTACACCAAAAACACACTTGGCCAGATTAAGCATCATTTTATAAACCCAGAGGTTATCAAAGGTCTCCTTCAAGTCATCTATCAATGTCTCCTTTCTGGATTTCACCAAAATATCATCCACATAAGCATGCACATTGCAGCCGATCTGATTATGAAGACAATTCTGCACACAACACTGATAAGTCGCCTGGGCACTCTTGAGCCCAAAAGGCATAGACACATAGAAGAAGGCTCCAAAGGGAGTTATAAAAGTTGTCTTCTCCTGGTCCTTAACTGCCATTTTAATCTAATGGTAACCAGAGTATGCATCCAGAAAGCTCAAACACTGACAACCCGCCGTAGCATCAATGATCTGATCAATACGAGGGAGAGAAAACAGATCTGCTAGACAAGCCTTGTTCAAATCTGTGTAATCCACACACATACTCCAAGTGCCGTTCTTCTTAAGTACCAGCACCAGATTAGCCAACCACTCAGGATGAAATACTTCGACGATAAACCCAGCCGCTAAGAGCCTGGCTACCTCCTCACCAATAGCCTTGCGTCTTACTTCATTGAAGCAGCGGAGAAACTGCGTGACCGGTTTAAACTTGGGATCAACATTAAGAGTGTGCTCAGCAAGTTCCCTCGGTACACCTGGCATGTCGGAGGGTTTCCATGCAAAGATGTCTCGGTTCTCACGGATGAACTCGATGAGCGCGCTTTCCTATTTCGGATCCAAGTTAGCGCTGATGCTAAACTGCTGGGATGAATCGCTAGGAATGAAATCAACCAGCTTAGTTTCATCGGCCGATTTAAACTTCAAGGCCGGATCATGCTCTATAGTTGGTTTCTTCAAAGAAGTCATATCCGCCGGATCAACATTGTCTTTGTAGAACTTCAACCCCTCTGCCGCACAAACCGACTCAGCATATGCCGCATCACCTTCTTCACATTCTAAAGCAATCTTGCGGCTCCCATGTACTGTGATGGTGCCCTTACGGCCCGGCATCTTGAGCTGTAGATAAACATAATAGGGCCTTGCCATGAACTTGGCATAAGCCGGCCGTCCAAACGGGGCATGATATGGGCTCTTGATCTTTACTACTTCAAAAGTCATTGTTTCTCATCTCGAGTCATGCTCCTCTCCAAAAGCCACCTCCATAGCTATCTTACCAGGATACGCCGATTTACCAGGCACCACACCATGAAAAACGGTGTTTGACGGTTTAAGATTTTTATCTGTTGACCCCATGTGATGGAAGGTTTCATAATAAATGATGTTGATACTACTCCCTCCATCCATGAGTACTTTGGTGAACTTATATCCTCCAACCTGAGGTGCCACCACCAATGCCAGATGACCCGGATTATCAACCTGAGGTGGATGATCCTCTTGACTCCACACAATGGGCTGTTCAGACCAGCATAAGTAACGGGGCATCGCCGGTTCAACGGAGTTCACTGCCTTTTATGAAGCTTCTGATCGCGCTTGCATAGGCTTGTGTTGAAGACATGGTTCTGCCCACTATTCAACTGCTTCGGGTTGCTCTGGTAACCTGACTGCTGCTGTTGCTGCTGACTCCCCTGATGATTATAACCACCTTGGTTGCCCTGATTGCCTTGATTGCCCTGTCCGCTCTGATTACCATGAAAACCTGAATCGGAACTGCCTCCACCGTAACCTGGCCCATGAGACCCGGGGCCTGAACCACCTCCCGGTCCATGATCATACCGAAAAAAATCTGAATTTTTGAACTCCCGCGTAATATAACAATACTTCTAGAGGTGCGTGGCCGGCTTGTCCCATAACCCGTGCTTTGGGCATGGCTGGTTCAATAGTTGAGACAGGCGCTCCGGATTGGGACTTTCTCCTCCACCACGCGGGGGCGGTTTACCCTTACGACACTAGCCATTATCCTGCGCGTTGGTATTAGACACAAAATCTAAACTGTTATCCGCTTTATGCTTACCGCTGTTTCCATGACCCGTCGGGTTATGCTGCTGCCCTTTGGTGCTGCCGCTCTTCTTTCCCTTCCCTGTCTTGTCGTCGTCAGACTTGGGGTCCTTGGTACTATCGGAGACGGCATACTTCACCAGAGCTGCCATAAGTGTTCCCATGTCATTGCAATGACGTTTGAGCCGTCCCAACTTCAACTTCAGAGGTTCAAACCAGTAGTTGCCTTCCAACGTTAAAACTGCTATATCAGTGTTGATGCGGTCAGATGAATGCAATATTTCTGAAACTCGGCGCACCCAATGGGTTGTTGACTCTCCTTCCTCCTGGACACAGGCGGCTAAGTCCACAATTGACATGGGCTGGTTGCACATATCCTTGAAATTCTGGATAACCCGGGCCCTTAACTCGGCCCATTACCCAACGGAGTTAGCTGGCAGATTTTTCAACCATGTGCAAGCTGTCCCCTCCAGCATCATGGTAAAGTATTTAGCACACGCCTCATCGTCCACATCCAGCATCTCCATTGCCATCTCTTAGCTTTCAACCCATGACTCGGGGGATAAATCCGCAGTGTAATTCGGCACTTTATGAGGGCCCTTGAAATCCTGGGGCAGCCGCACGTTGCGCAGTGCTGGGACGAGACACAACACCCCCAAAGAACTGGAGGTAACCCCTGGTTCCACCGAAGTTGTTGGACGAACCGGAGTAACTTGGCGGGCTTCATGTTGCACCGCTAATTCGGCCTCTCGACGTGCCCTAGCATGATCCACTACGTCCTGAGCATCATCGCCGCCGCCCGCCGGGTTATGGCCATGGGGCGGATTACGATTCCACGCACTGGTGGACACGGTCAGTTCATCCATATGCCTACTATAACTCCGGCTCGGGCGGTGAGTAGAATGAATCCTTTCGCGGCTGTATGAATAAGCTTGCTGCTGAGTCAAGGCTGTCTGAAGGAGCTCTCTAGCCCGTCGTGTCTCGACCGCTACTGGGGACTCCCCTTCGATCGGGAGAGCTGCCAATCGCAAAGCGGTGGCAACAATGTTATCCAACGGGTTAGAGTAATTACCCGGTGGTGTTGGGACGTGCTGTGACAGGACATTCTGACGAGGCGGACCTATTGGACGTGGCTGAACCGGAGCCCCCATTCTACGTGTCTCCACCCGATTTACCACTGGCGGATTACTGGTTCCTGCTCCTAGGGTGTCAAAGAGATTCCTGGCCTCATAAACCGGAGGCAGGTGAGACCGGTACCTTCTCCTCATGACAGCATTTGACGCGCTCTGATCCAACATAAGCCGGTAAGCCTGTGCCTCCAACTCGGCCCGTTCTGTAGCCATCCTGGTATCCTCGGCTGCCAGGTCCGCCTTGGCCTGAGTTATCTGATCCTTCACCTTTGCGATCTCCGTGTTATGCTCATCCTGGTTGGTCGGGTTAACTTCCGCTAGCAGCACTGCCAAAGCGTCAAATAAGTCAGATAAAACCTGAGCCGGCGGTCGCACAGGGCCTCCTACCCCGGCTGTTGTCGCCGCTACTGATTCGGAAACTATTGCCACTGCTGTCGAAGAGTGGTGCGCTGGCTGTGTACCGGCCATGAAGATCGCAACCCGACTTGGCGGATTGAAGGGGTCCGGAATACTGTCACCATCGGAACAACCCCCAATCTGGCCATCTTGCAACTAGTACAATGACTCGGTCTCTCCGGTCGATGACTCGTCATCAGAATAAACGACGATCTCACCACCAGATGCCGATCTAACCTCAGATTGTGCTCCGTGGACGACTCCCACAAAGCCGCGCTTCATGGCAGGCTGAACCTAGGTGGGTCTCGCACGCTGAGCCGTTTCGACAATGTCGGTGTAGATGTCCGGCTCAGGGCCCGGTTCGCCGATCTTCCCAATGAAAACGTGAATGCCACCGAAGGGGACCTGGTACCCGTACTCAATTGAGCCGGCCTCTGTGCCCTAGCCTGTGTCGTCGATGTTGAGCTTGCCGCGACGACTCTTAGTCATCTGGCCCACAGCGTATCCCTTGATCCCTTCGAAGCTTCCCTCTAAGAACTCGAAACCATCGTGCAATAGCCCCACGGTGGGCGCCAACTGTCGTGGTTCTGTCACGGTAGATGTCCTGGTGAAAGGACTTAGTCGTGGAGCCATCGCGACGGGTTAGCTTAAAGGGGTTAAAGCGGACAAAGAATGTAGAGAGTTTTATACTGGTTCGGCCCCTTGCGGTGAAGGTAAAGGCCTAATCCAGTTGTTGTGGAATTGCTAGGGTTTCGATGACCAGGGAGTGAATCCGCTATGCCTGGCTCTCGAGTTGTTGTTTGTTGTCCCTAAACCGTTGTCGGGTCGTCCCTTTATATACATATGTTGACGCCCGGTGGTTTATAGAATCCTGAGGCCGGCTCATAAACGTGTCTGGCTTGGTTTCTACCTTTCTTATCTTACAACACAAGTTACATATGATATGGCGGTTTATGTCTACAGGCCATAACCCGCCTCTGGGCCCTGGGCCTTCCTAAAGCGCCATACTCCTTGTCTTCATGGGCTTCAGATATAAATAACTCATTTTGGGGGTAACCCGGCCTCTCCTGGCCGGTTTATACCCAGTAGTAATATCCCCAACAGAGGCCGAATTGCTAGTCAAGCTCTTGACGAGCAGTGCCGTCCTGTTGCAGTGTAGTCTAGAACCTCTTAATGATGTCCGAGGGCTCGACAGTCGTACTATGGTGCTGCTTGAGAAGGCCGCTCTGTACTTCTGCTGCTAGGGCGGCGGTGTGCTCCTTTGTTCGGAGGGAGCGCTCCGTATTGCCGTTGACTGTTATGACACCGCATGGACTGGGCATCTTGAGCTTGAGATAAGCATAGTGTGGCACTGTGTTGAGTGTAGCAAATGCGGTTCGTCCGAGCAGTGTGTGATAGCCGCTGCGAAAGGGGATGATATCAAAGATTAACTCTTCGCTTCGGAAGTTGTCCGGAGAACCGAAGACCACCTCCAGTATGATTGAGCCTGTACAGCGGGCCTCTACGCCTGGTATTACTCCGTTAAAGGTAGTCTTTGTTGGTTTGATTCATGAGGGGTTAATGCCCATCTTCCACACCGTGTCCTGATAAAGCAGGTTGTGGATGCTACCACCGTCCATTGGGACTCATGTTAGGTGAAACCCATCAATAATTGGGTCGAGGACTAGTGCGGCTGAACCGCCATGGCGGATACTAGTTGGGTGATCTCGACGATCGAAGGTGATCGGGAATGATGACCATGGATTGAATTTGGGGGCGACTGGCTCTACCGCATAGAGATCCTTTTTTGAGGATGTGTGTAGCGTATATCATGTTCACTGTTTTGACTTGAGGGGGAAATTTCTTCTGTCCCCCAGTGTTCGGCTGCCGGGGCTCTTCATCCTCGTCCTCACTCTGTGATCCCTGTTCTTTGTTTTTGTCGTTTAACTTGCCAGCTTGTTTGAAAACCCAACAGTCTCTGTTGGTGTGATTGGCGTGTTTGTTTGTGGTGCCATGTATCTGGCACGGACGGTCGAGTATGCAGTCTAGGCTGGAAGGTCCTTCATTGTTTCTTTTGTAGGGCTTCTTCCGTTGGCCGGACTTGGAGCCACCGAATCCGGCGTTAACTATGGTGTCATCGGTGTTTTCTCCATTGCTTCGGCGTTTGTGTCTATTGCGCCGGAGCTTGCTGATGTTGTTCTTGGCCTCGGAGGGGCCTGCCTCGCTGGCTGTGTTCTTGCTACGAGCCAGCTAGCTGTCCTCACCCGCGCAAAAGCGGGTCATGAGTGTTGTAAGGGCTACCATAGACTTCGACTTTTCTTGGCCGAGGTGGCGTGCTAGCCATTCATCATGGATGCTGTGTTTGAAGGCTGCTAGGGCCTCAGCATCCGGGTAGTCGACGATCTGGTTCTTTTTGGTTAGGAACATAGTCCAGAATTTTCTGGCCGATTCTCCATGTTGTTGAACTATGTGGCTTAAGTCGTCGGCGTCTGGTGGCCGGAATTTGTTCCTTGGAAGTTGTGTAGGAAGGCTTCTTCCAAGTCCTCCCAGTTGCCAATAGAATTTTCAGGCAGGCTGTTAAGCCAGTGCCGAGCTGGCTCTTTGAGCTTTAGTGGGAGGTATTTAATGGCGTGGAGGTCATCTCCTCGAGCCATATGGATATGGAGAATAAAATCCTCGATCCATACTGCAGGATCGGTTGTGCCGTCGTATGATTCGATATTGACGGGCTTGAACCCCTCGAGGAATTCATGATCCAGTACTTCATCTGTGAAGCAGAGAGGGTGTGCGGCGCCTCTATATCGAGACACATCATGGCGTAGCTCTGATGGAGCCCGTCTGCGGCATTCGGCCCGGGCGTGGTTAGGTTTGTCACGTCCGAATAGGTAGCCGTCGTCGTGCCTCGAGGTACGTCCTCGCAATTCGTAGATCGATCTTGTATGTCCTGCTCTACTGTCTAGGGTCTGCCGGAGGTCATACATATGACCCCGAACTCTTCCGTCTCTATTTTGACGGGGCGGTGGGGTAGGCTGCTTTTCGACATGAGTTTCCGCTTTATCCTGACCGCGGGGTGGCCGGTCGGCTGCCCTGTCTCGACCACGTGGTGGTCGTTCCGCATTACGCGAGGGAGATGTGTGCTCCAGTGCCTCCTCATCGAATTGAGGTAGCAGTCTGCGCTTCGGGTAGCTCTTGGCTGGGCTCTTGAGGTCGTATTCCTTGGCTGTCAGGACATCAATCCATCTGTCGATGAGCAGGTCTTGTTTAGCTTGAAGCTGCTACTGTTTATTTTTCAGGCTCCTTGTGGTGGTTATGAGATGAAGCTTAAAGCACTCCTACTCCAGAGGATCCTCAGGCATGATGTAGTCTTCATTCCCGAGGCTTGTCTCCTCCTTGGAGGGTGGACATTAATTATCGTCCTCCGAGTCATCTTCTATGGCCTGTTCATCAGGGTTGTCTTGCCTGTTGTCATGTTCCTCCTATTCGGATGCAGCTTCGACAGGGTCTTCATTGTTTTCGGCGTCGCCCGGAGTACTATTTTCTCCGGTGCCAGTGTTTCCATCCTTTGAGCGATGAGGCTTAGAACGGCGTTTGGGGCGCCGGCGCTTGGACTGCGTCTCAGAGGGTTTATTCGCGTCTGGCTCTTCTTTGTCGTTGCCAGATCCTTTAGGTGTATCAACCATATACACGTCGTACGAAGATGTGGCCGTCCAACATCCAATAAATGGCGGGTCTTGGCCTTGCTCCTTGTCGGCATCGTCGTCCACACCATCGATGTCTTCGAAGCCGTATTCAAGCATGTCGGTTAAGTCATCGACAGTGGCTATGAAGTGGGTGGCGGGTGGGAAGCAAAATTCCTCGTCATCCGCCTCTAGCTCGAACCGAACATAGTTCGGCTGTGAGTCCTCCTCCAAGGACACGTTCTTTAAAGAGTTTAGAACGTCACCCAAAGGTGAATGCTGGAAGATGTCTGCGGCGCTAAATTCGAAAATCGATAACCGATCCAGCTCGGTGTCCACAGGCGTAACTGGTTCAGAACGTATAGCCGGAGACGAGTCCGGAGTTCCATTGACGCAAACATTGCCGGATGTCGAGTCCATGTGTGGCTCCAACGCCACGGACCTTGTGGCCTCGGAGGGCACGATCTGCTTCGGTTCTGAGACCGTTGAAGTGACATGATCCATCTCCTGGATGTAATCCGATAACAGATATAAGTCATGTTCATTGGGACGAGGGGGAGCGATCGCTGCGGTTTCAAACCCATTGAAGATCGAGTCTCCACGGGTATCCGCGACATAGTTCGATCTTCCAAATCTGACCTGGTGGCCAGGGGCGTAGCTATCGATCTGCTCCAGACGGCCAAGCGAGTTGGCCCGCAGTACGAAGCCGCCGAACACAAAAATCTGGCCGGGGAGGAAGGTTCTTCCTTGGACAGTGTCATTATCGACGATTGAAGGGGACATCAAACCTTTTGTTGACGGCATAGTGGAACTCTCAATGAAAGCACCAATGTCGGTGTCAAAACCGGCGGATCTCGGCTAGGGGGTCCCGAACTGTGCATCTAAGATCGATGGTAACAGGAGGCGGGGGACACAATGTTAACCCAGGTTCGTGCCCTCTCCATGGAGGTAATACCCTACTTCCTGCTTGATTGATCTTGATGAATATGAGTGTTACAAGAGTTGATCTACCACGAGATCGTAATGGTTAAACCCTAGAAGTCTAGCCTGTATGACTAAGGTAATGTGTATTTGTCTATCCGGACTACGCTCTCTGGTTTATATAGATACCAGAGAGATCTAGGGTTACATGGGTTCGGTTACATCAGAGGGAATCTACATACATAGTCAGTTGCCAAGCTTGCCTTCCATGCCAAGTAGAGTCCAATCTGGACACGGGTACAGTCTTCGGTCTTCATGTCTTTACAGCCCATCAGTCCGGCCCATAGATAACAGGCCGGACGCCCGAGGACCCCTTAGTCCAGGACTCCCTCAGTCCTCTTCCCAAATATTGAGAGGGAAGGGGGCCAACAACGGCCAATTTGAAAGGGGATAGCTTGTACAACTTATCCTGACAAAAGTAGTCTTCGCCTACCAAAGGCTCTCGTGGTGACGCCGCCTTGGGCTCCATGGTGACCTCTATCTTGTCGTCCTGCTGGTCTTGGTCTCATTGCACCAATATGGAAACCTTTGCTTGACACCTCGGTACTCCTCGCCTATGCTTGCCTCCTTAGCACCAAAGAGGAAACAAGGACACTGTGCGCGCTGGCACCCGCCTGGCGCCCTCCTGGTCTCGTTTGTCATGGCTCGCGTCACTGAAACATCACGAGGTTTACCTTGCCTTGATCTCTCTGCCCCTCGCGAGCCAGCCTGGTGAGGCCGCTCCCGAGGAGGTCTCGTGTCATCCGCCTCGCGAGGCATGGCCCCTCGCGAGGGTCTTGAATGCTTGTTGGTGAAGATGGGTCATACGGGCCCGCTCGTAGAGCCACGCCGTGGGCCGTAGGCAGGAAAGTATTGGGACCCCCATTCCCAGAACACCGACAGGCGCTACTAGGTCAGGCTTATGTTAGATCCTTCCTCCTCTCGTGCCCTCCTGACTGCTCAGCTTTCTCGGGTCCCGACCCTCGAGCAATGCTCATCCGCCGCCGGTATGCCAGGTCGCGATGTCGTAGTCAAGGACAGGGGGTGAGGGCTGGAGAGTTAGTAAGAGCTTCTGTGGGGCGATGCTCAGGAGCCCCCCTTTCACGCCCAAGCGAGTTGCACGAGAGATGGAACAAGCTAATGAGGCCACCAGTAGCTGGCGCTCCAGAGATTCCTGCGAGCTAGTTGGAGAGGGAATCTAGCCCATGCTCACATTGGTTACCCAGCTGCCGATTGTTCCACAAGAAGACTAAGGCACTGAGGATCCGATGAGGTGACGTGCGCAGAGCAGGCCACGAGCTAGTGCTCGATCTCTCTGGTTTATCAGCGTTGGAGGGACCGACCCGAGCACAAGAGTCATGCCGATAGGTGGAGCTCTCATCGTGAGAAACAGGAGATCAGTTAGTGATGCGGGATGCTGCGAGATGTAATCAAGCAAGTGATAATCATAGGGAACTCATGCAAGGAGACAAGCTAGTTCAGATAGATGCAAGAATGATACATGCCACAGGGACGGACCCATGCAGCCTGGGGATAATGCAGCCCGAGGGGCGCCCCGAACAGAGTAAACTAAAGGTGCAAGAAGATACATGTCGCAGGGACAGGCCCGTGCGACCTGGAAATGATGCAGCCCGAGAGGTGCTCCCACCTGAGTAAACCAGAAAATGTCACCTCGTACCGTTGTCGAAGGAGTGTTGAAGTAGATGAAGGTGCGCGCCGAAGGATTCGCTCCTCACGAGCCACCAGGGCCTTGTGCCTCAGGAGGCTCCAGGGGCTCGGGTGGTTCTTGCAGGACCGTCGCCATCTCCGCCAGGACTGCGTGATGCCTGGCCTCCTGAGCCACCAAGACACTCCGCGAGTGGCACTGGAAGGTGACAGCCACGTTCGGCAGGCCAAATGGCATGCGAACGTAGCTGTGAGGTGGGCCCTCACACCGTCCAACGCGCGAAGGCCAGAAGCGTTCCTGAGAAGCGGCCCTGTTGAGCCCTAGAATGTCGACGTAGATGCGTAGCCAACCGTCCTCGCCAGGATGGGGGGCCGCGCTAGGTGGTGGGCGGCGGTCGCCGCGCATGGTCCTTGACTCTTGAAGCTCCTGAGCTGCCTTGGAAATGAACTACTGAGCACTGGGCGCTCCATGCCCTGTGCCCTCTTGAGGGAAATGTGCGGCGAAGCACGCCTCCATGTGGTGCCCGAGCGCCTCCCTCATGATGTTGGATAGGTCTGAGGCCCTCCGGAAGAGAGCCCCCGAGCCTAGCCCGAGGTGGGCGCTGGGCGCGCCTTCCTACACGAGGGAGGGAGGCGCCCCAGCTGAGGGCGCGGATCCTGAGGTGGTGCCGCTGGAGACGCCGCTATCCTAAGGCCCTGGGTGGAGTAGCTGCTTCTTCTTCTTGGGAATGGCCTCAGGAGGGTATAGGGTGCCTTCATTGTCAGAGTCTTCGACCGTAGCGGCTTGAAAAGCGCGCTCAAGGGAGCGCACCACATCTCATTCTTCGCAGGGGACCGTGATGACGCTGCCGCTCCCTGGCATCTTGAGGATGTTGTAGCCATGGTGGGTTACTGCCATGAACTTGGCCAATGCAGGATACCCAAGGATGGCGTTGTATGGTAGATGGATGTGGGCGACGTCGAAGTCGATGAGCTCGGTGAGTTAGTTGTTACGTTGGCTGAAGGTGACAAGGAGGAGGACCTGCCCTATCGGAGTGGTGGAGCTGTCGGTCACTCCTGAGAAGGGCTTGGTAGGCTGTAGATGATCGTACGACACTTGGAGGCTATCGAATGTCTCAACGGACAGGACATTGAGCCCTGCGCCATCGTCGATGAGGGTCTTCGTGACTTGAACGTTGCTGATGACGGGTGAGCAGAGCATCAAGAGGGCACCAGCAGTTGCTGCGCACTTGAGCTGGTCCAACAAGCTGAAGGTGATGGCGCACTTGGACCACCTGAGCGGGCGCGTGGCCTCGAGGCTGGGAAGGGCCGCATTCACCTCACAAGCAAACTACTTGAAGATACACTGAGAGGCTGGGGCTTGAGCACCACCCACGATGCAGGCAAGGGCACAAGGCTCCTGGAAGCCCCCAGCCCCCTAGTCCTGATGATGGTTGTCTTTCCTCCTTGGTGGTGGCGGCAGCGGAGGGAGGCTGTCATTGCCCTGAGGATGGTCCTCACGAGGTTGGTCCCTCCAGGCACCCTCACGAGGCTGGTCCTGCCAGAGGTCCTCACAAGGCCGGTCACAACACTCCTGACGGGGGCTACGGTCGTCTCAGCATCCTCCACTTCATCTCAAGTGCGGGAGGTCGCCAACACTCCTGACGGGAGCCCATTGAAGCACCGGATGTACTTCTGTAGGGTCTCTCTCGGCTGCTGCTTGATGCACCATAGGTCACCCGCGGCCGGCGGGAGGTCGCGAGTGCCCTGGAAGTTGGCGACGAAGCACTCCCGCATCTCGCCCCAGGAGGAGATTGATCCCATGGGCTAGTTCAGGAGCCATGAGCGTGCACCATCTTTGAGGTCCATGGGAAACCAGTTCGCCATGACCTTTCTCGTCATTGTTGGCTACATCTATGCTCAGCTCGTAGAGCTGCAAGAACTATGCAGTGTTAGGGGTGCCGTCATAGCGCGGAGGCAGGTCTAGCTTGAACTTGCCAGGCTAGACAATGCTATGCATCTCAGGAGTGAAGGCACGGCAGACTACAGGGGTCACCGGGGCCCGTCGCGGAGGCGGAGCCTGTCGGTGTACTAAATTAGGGGCACTCCTTTGTACCCCTTTGCTTGTGGACGGACAGTCAGAGCCGCGCGCCACGGCCACCCTTAGCAGGGAAGATAAGGGAAGCCGGAGAGAAGCCGAATCTCAAGACAAACAAGAAAATGCCAAGACCAAGAACCCAAAGAGCAGAGGGGCAAAGCAGGTTCCCCCGGCAAGACCCTTGCCGGGGCAGCCTCAGTAGCCCCGGCAAGAGCCTTGCCGAGGAAGCTCATCCAACACCAACAGAGCGAGCCATCCTTGAGCCCAAGGGTTCCAACCCTACCAACTGCATTGGGGCCAGGGCTCGGAGGCGCCTCCATGGTGGCACAAAGATCTTTGTCAAGACTATAAGCACACAAGATCAGATGAGGACCAGAAGACGGTGACCCTCGGCGGGATCCTAGCCGAGGAGATCCACAAGACCCCCGGCAGGCGCCTTGCCGAGGACAACTGCGACGCCATGGCAAGACCCTTGCCGGGCCCCTGGCAAGGCCCTTGCCGAGGGCATCTGCGGGGCCACTGTCAGGCCCGCACCAGCCAAGACTCCACTGCTGTCCCCAAGCAACTGCTAGCTCAACCATCTGGGCAAGCACCTCCGTGGCGATGGGTGGCCTCTACACCAACTCAGCAAGCACCTGCGTGGTGGCATGCAGATCGTCGTGAAGAACCTACCACCGCGCCACCTCAGCAGCCTGCCTGCCTACATGTCACTGCATGCATCGCTACCCTGGGCGCATGTTGAAGCGAGACGGAGCGGTGACAGATGAGACGGGCCTCGTTCACGTCCTCAATAAAGCTAATGGACACCTAAGCAGCGCATTTAATGCATTTTGTCCCGTAACGCCGGGCGATAAGCTCGCGTGCTGTACACCTTTCCACCTCCTGGGTGCCACTATGGCAACCCCTTTTGCCAATAAAAGGAGGCCCGAGGTGACCAGGAGAGGGATTCGGCTCTTTGGAACTACACAGCCACCGTAGCTATTTCGAAAGCTCAAGAACACTGAATACATCCACCAAAGCAGGACTAGGGTATTACGTATCCTCGCGGCCCGAGCCTGGGTAAACGATCCCTGTGCCGCCTCCTGGACCTGCTCTTCTCACGACCCCGTGCCCGCCGACCGTAGAAGGGATCCTAGTGATCCCATAAGTGTCGTTCCCACTGACATCTTTGGCATGCCAGGTAGGGAGCGCAGTCATGAGAATCTTGTCTAGCAGTTAGCCTAGCAGTTCTTCGTCACCATGGCTCCCAAGAAGAACACGATCACGGCGATCGGCTCATCGGGGGCCGAGCGGACCGTGCCAGATCGGGTGGGCAGTGGACCGGCCGCGGACAGAACCCGAGCCACAACCCACGATCACCAGCATCGCCCTGGTAGTCAGAGCCTAGCGAGTGGTGTCGTTCGTGCACCAGACGACGAGCCACACGCGGCAAGATCCAAAGACGGGGCTGGGCCTCCCGCAGGCAGCGCGGGGCCCTCCAGGGGCGTCGCTGTGCCCCCTACGGGCGACGCAGCGACTTCCAAGACGCCCACACCGGCGCCCACAGCGTGCTCTTCCATGGATTGCGCGACGAGCGGCGTCACCAAGCCAGTGACCCTGGACACCGCTGTGGGAAGAGCCTTGTGCATCATTCGCGGGACGAAGGAGCCCAGCATGCCCACCGAAGTGCCGGTGAAAATGGCATGCAACCGTTGGGCCGTGATAGAGCTCCTTCTAACGTGGTTAGAAGTCGAAGCGCGCCATGGTCCACATAGCTGTCGCCACCACCCACGCCAGCAGAAGCTTTGGCGTGCGCGCAACTGGTCCTCGACTTTCCTCCTGCTACGGAGAAGCTCGACGAGTGGAGATCCACCATACGGAGCCTCGTCGCCGTAGCCAATAAAGATGATCCGCGACCGGCGGGGCCCTCGGGCTCGCGCTCCGTCGAGCCACTACCTACCAGCGGTGGTAGAACCAGGGGAGCTGCAGCCATAGTACACTCTCCCCTGATGCCAATTGCCGCCGCTGCCAGTCCGTCGTGACGACGCATGTGATAACATTTCCATAGCGTCGTCCGACCCATGGACCCACCGCGACAAGCGCCAAGTTGTTCAAGAACGAGCCCACGAAGATGCTCGAACCACTATCAAGCAACGGCGTGATACACACCACCAGTCGGATAAGCGGGCGGGACCCGCTATGGACTACCCGGCACCGGGGGGCTCCAGCGGCCTACCTTACGAGGTGGGTTGTCCAGCCTTTACCCATGAGCTGCGGCAGTTCCAATGGCTGTCCCACCGCATGATCAAGCCCGACGTCAGAGTTCCTCGGCATCTACACCATCGCGATGCAAGCTGCCGGAGCTCGTGACGACAAGGTGCTTGCCAATTACTTCCCGTTGGCTCTAAAGCCCAACTTCATGTCTTGGTTGATGCACTTGCCGACGGATTCCATTTCTTCTTGGTCGGATCTGTGCCATGAGTTTGTTGGTGCCTGCACCAGAGGCCACCAAGCTCATGGCCAGGTCAGTGATTTACATATCATTCCCCAGAAGGAAGGGGAAACCCTACGCAAGTACATCCAGAGGTTCAGCCGGGTGCAGTACAACAGACCCGATGTTCATCCTGCCGCGGTGATTAGCGCGTTCCATCAGAACGTGCGCAGCCGCAAGATGCGCGAAGAGCTGGCGATGAACAAGGTTAAGGATGTGGCCAAACTTTATGTTCTAGCCGATAGGTGCGCCCAGGCTGAAGAGGGAAGGAAGTACCCCGGCGAGGACGCCGGCCTGGAAACCGACTCTACTGATGAAGACAACGCCGCCCCGACGGAGAAGGGCCGGCGTCACAACAGGAAACGCAAGGGCAAGACCGTGCTTGCCGTAGAGGGATCCGACAACACCGGCGCTGCCAAGAAGGCCAAGGCAGACAACCCCGGCAAGGAAATTGCCGTGTGCGCCACTTGCCGGGCCTTGGCGGCTGCCGACAAGCCGGGGGGCTTCGACAAG
Organism: Triticum aestivum; assembly: GCF_018294505.1. NCBI lineage: Eukaryota > Viridiplantae > Streptophyta > Magnoliopsida > Poales > Poaceae > Triticum > Triticum aestivum. Next base: position 114,252,147 of record NC_057806.1, read on the forward strand.
CAGTACTGCAAGATCCACCGCACCAAGGGCCACGACCTCGAGAACTGCCAGCAAGTCAAGCTGCTTGCTGAGAAGCAAAAAGCTGAGTATGAGAGGCGGGACAAGGAGAAGGAACAGGATGGTGCCGAGGGATCCGGCAAGAAGCGTCGCAGCCAAGGAGGTCGCCACGACAAGGATAACCAGCAAGAGAGGCCCGCTCAGGACCGCGACAAGAAGTAGCAAGACGGTGATCATGATGAAGATGACGAGTCCGGCGAGCATGAGTTCCAGAAGGCTACAGAGGCCATGTGCGTCGATGGTGGGGCCTCGCTGCATACCTCTCACCACCAGCTCAAGTGGTGGGCGCGTGAGATCACAGCAGCGGAACCATCATTCGATGCTCATAAGCCACTGAAGTGGTCCAACACGCCTATCATCTTTGACGCCGAGGACCACCCTGATCGCACAACTGCAGTCGGCTGCTTGCCATTGTTGGTTTCACCAACGATACGCAACCTCAAGGTGAACAAGATATTAGTCGATGGCGGGGCCGCGCTGAACTTGATCTCGCTTGTTGTGATCAAGAGGCTGCAAATTCCTGATGGAGACCTCAAGGAAACGGGCACGTTTCAAGGGGTCAATCCGGGAAGGAGTCAGCTGAAGGGGAAGGTCACGCTGCCCGTGACGTTTGGGGGCAAGTTGAACTACAGAACGGAGAGGATTGTCTTCGATGTAGCCGAGATCCCCTTTCCCTACAATGGGATTCTCGGCCGCCCGGCACTAGCCAAGTTCATGGCCGCATCACATTATGCCTACAACACACTGAAGATGCCTAGGCCGATGACCATCATCACCGTTCCTTGTGACAAGAAGATTGCGCTGATCTGCGCCGACCTACTCTACCGGGAAGCAGTTGCAGCAACTGCCGCCAAGGCACTTGCTCCTGCCGCTGAAGCCCCGGGAGGGAGGAAGAAGACCGGCAAGACCTCTCGCACCCACTCCGGCAAGCGCCCCTCTTAGGAGTGTTGTGCTACCATCGAGGACGTGCCAGAGAGCTCCACCGGCAAGAGCAAGAAATCCAGAGCTGCGCCACCACAGACCAAGAAGGTGTCCATTAGGGAGGATGGCACGGGAGGGGCTTTCACCATAAGCTCCACCCTGGACAGCAAATAGGAAGGCGCGCTTGTCACCTTCCTGTGTGCGAATGTCCATGTGTTTGCATGGCAAGCAACTGACATCCCCGATGTTCCCAGGTAGGTGATTGAGCACCACCTAGCTATCTGTCCTCATGCGCGGCCCGTCAAGCAGAAAGTCAGGAAGCAGGCTCTGGAAAGGCAAGAGTTTATCACAGAAGAGATTAGGAAGTTGGAAGCAGCAGGCTTGGTGAGGGGAGTGCTCCATCCTACGTTTTTGGACCCCTTCCCGTTGCCGCGCATCGACTAGATTGTTGACTCCACGGCTGGGTGTGATCTGTTATCATTCCTCGATGCCTACTCGGGCTACCACCAGATCTTCATGACAAGAGAAGACGAAGAGAAGACAACATTCATCACCCCATGTGGTACGTACTGCTTTTTACGGATGCCTTTCGGGTTGAAGAGTGTTGGCTCGATGTTTGCAAGGGCAGTCCAAATTGGTTTTGAACCCCAGCTACATAGAAATATGGAAGCATACATGGATGACATAGTGGTCAAAACCAAGGACAAGGCAACTTTGTACAAGACTTAGAAGAGACATTTGCCAACCTGCGCAAGATCAACCTCAAGCTGAACCCTGAGAAGTGTGTCCTCGGTGTTCCGTCTGGCAAACTTCTCGGGTTCTTTGTGTCGTAGCACGGGATCGGGGAAAACCCAGACAAGATCAAGGCTATCGAGCAGATTAAGGCACCCAAGCGGATCAAGGATGTGCGTCGGCTCACTGGCTGCGTTGCCGCCATGAGCCGATTCATCTCCAAGTCTGCCGAGCACGCCCTTCCCTGGAATGGACCCCGAAGGCCGAAGTAGCACTGTAGGATCTGAAGAAGTACCTCACTTCTAGACTAGTACTGGTGGCGCCTAAACCGCAAGAGCCGTTCCTGCTGTATCTGGCGGTGACGAATCAAGTGGTTAGCGCCGCGCTGGTGGCGTGGAGGGAGGTCGACAAAGAGGCAGTGGCAATGGCAGGACCGGCGGATGGCACATTGGAAATTCCCCCGGCAGGGCCTGGTGCCGGCAAGGGAAGGACCTCGGCAGAGTCTGACGCCATTGGGGCAGGGCCCGCACCACCAAATGAAGTGGTGCAGAAAAAGAAGATGATGCAGCACCCGGTTTACTTTGTCAGCTCCCTCTTTCAGGGGGCTAGGTCAAGGTACTCCGGTGTGCAGAAATATCTCTTCGGCCTCCTTATAGCCTCGAGGAAGCTGCATCATTACTTGCAGGCCCACGAGATCACTGTCGTCACCCGCCTCCCGTTGCAAGGGATACTGCACAACCCATACGCAACTGGAAGGATTGTGGAGTAGGCCTTGGAGTTATCAAGCTTTGGGTTGAAGTTTGAAAGTACTTCAACAATCTAGAGTAGACTCCTTGCGGAGTTAATTGCAGAATGGACCTCAACGCCTGATGAGGAGATCCAGGAGACCACTCTCCCCGGCAAGGAAACAGCTCATGACTGGATTATGTACTTTGACGAAGCTTTCTCGCTGCAAGGCGCCAGTAATGGTGTGCTGCTCGTCGCACCCACCGAAGAGCACCTCAAGTATGTAATGCAGATGCACTTTCCCAGGGAGATGTCCACCAACAACACTGCTGAGTACGAGGGGTTGCTTGCCGGTCTCAGGATCGCGGCAGACCTCGGAGTTAAAAAGCTCATCATCAGGGGTGATTCGCAGCTTGTCTTCATACAAGTCAACAAAGATTATCAGAGCCCATTGATGGAGGCCTACGTAGATGAGGTGAGGAAGCTGGAGGAGCGCTTTGACAGTATAGAAGCGGAGCACGTTTCCCGAGCGGAGAACGACATCGCTGATTACCTGTCAAAGCACGCTTCATTCGAGCTACATGTGGAACCATGTACCTTTTTGCTTCGGTTAACTCAACCATCCATCGAACCATCAATGGAGCAAAACAAGCGGAGGAAATCAGGCCCTGGCAAGTACTTTCCCGCTGAGCCCCCAGGGCCCGCCGGCAAGGGTGTTGCCGCGGACTCTGAGCCTGCCGAGGAGCGACCGACTCTGGCAGGCCATCAAGCCCGGTCCGTAGAGACAGCCGCTCACATGGCAGAAGAAATGCCTTTGGTCCTTGCCTTCGAGCCCCAGGCTCCGGCATGGGCACAACATACCGTCTGATTCCTCCATGCAAGGGAGCTTCCTGAGAAGCAGGAAGAAGCGGAGAAGGTAGCCCGTCGGTCTCCTATGTATCAGTTAATCGATGACGTCCTGTACAGGAGGAGACGGAATGGTGTGAAATTGAAGTGCATTCCCCGGGAGGAAGGACTGGAGATGTTGGCGGAGATACAGAGAGGCATATGTGGCTCCCACATAGGGTCGAGGGCCCTTGCCGGCAAGGCGTTCCGGTAAGGTTTCTTCTGGCCCACTGCCCTCCAAGATGCAACGGCACTAGTAACCAAGTGTGAAGCATGTTAGTTCCATTCGAAGAAGCTTCATCAACCAGCTCAAGCCCTTCAGACAATTCCTCTCTCCTGGCCATTCTCGGTCTGGGTGCTCGACATACTAGGCCCTTTCCCCCGCGCTGTCGGGGGCTTTGAGTACTTGTACGTTGCGATCGACAAGTTCACAAAGTTGCCGGAGGTGGAAGAAGTGAGGAAGGTGACAGCACAGTCAGGCATCATGTTCTTCAAGGGGCTAGTGTGCCGTTTTTGTGAGCCAAGCAGAGTCATCACCGACAACGGCACGCAGTTCACGAGCCATGCCTTCATGCAATACATCCAAGACCTCGGCAGCAAGGTCTGTTTCGCTTCCGTGGCACATCCACGGAGCAACAGCCAGGCGGAGAGGGCAAATGCTGAAGTGTTGCATGGCCTGAGGACAAAGACTTTTGACAGGCTGCACAAGAGCGGAAGGCGCTGGATTGATGAGTTGCCGGTGGTTGTTTGGTCGATCAGGACGACGCCAAATCGAGCCACCGTCCGGACACCCTTTGCCCTGGTATATGGGGCAGAAGCAGTTCTCCCCACGGAACTCATATACGGGTCACCTCGAGTGCTCGCTTACGACGAGCTTGAGTAAGAGCAATTGCATCAAGATGACGCAATGCTGCTTGAGGAAGATCGTCTTCGGGCGGCTATCAGAGTAGCACGCTACCAGCAAGCTTTGCGCCGCTACCATAGCCGCAATGTTCATGCCCGAAGCATTGAGGAAGGCGACCTTGTTCTTTGGCGCGTTCAGTCGGCCAAGAATTCCAGCAAATTGACGCCGAAGTGGGAAGACCCTTATCGGGTAATACGAGTCACCAGGCCTGGCGCAGTCCGCCTGGAGACCGAAGATTCTGTCCCGGTGAGCAACTCCTGGAACATCGAGCATCTTCGCAAATTTTACCTATAAGGCGCGGCTTGCCGGGCCTCCCGGCAAGGCACCTTTTGTTCAAGCTTTGCCGACAAGGCATGTAACCCTCTGTACAAAGCCAGGCGCAGACCCTGAGCATAAATAAATGAAGCGCTGGCGCCCTAAGTTTTAGCATGCATGCTAGGTTAAGTCTCTCCCTCGGTTAGGGTTGATAGTGCTTAGCAGCGACTAACCCCTAGCCTAGAGGTCGAGTGTGTGTCTTTCTGTTATCTTTGGTTCACAGGGCATATGGGAACTTCTGCCAAGCCGCTTGGGAGAAAGGGAATGGACCGGCGCTCCGGCCCCGGCAAGCCAAGACTGCCCGGGGCTGAAGACACAAGGATCCAACCATGGCAAGCCAAGATTGCTGGAGGCTGTGGATTCAGATAAGTCTTTTATCCCCCTGTTATGCATTTACGTATAGGACTGGGACATGTGAGACCTCGTTTATATTCTTAAAACCACCGTGCTCCCGCTTTCCTGTACCCAAGAGCTACGTCCTAGGTCGGAATTTGGTCGTAGTCGTAGTGGCAAGGAAATGAACGAGGGGCCTAACTCTACTTCACCCCTGCCTCCGCCAAGAGCGCGAGAATGGTCAATTGAAGTGGGGAGACGGCAAGGCCTGTTGCCGGGCAACAACATTTATCTTAAAAATAACAAGGATTCGTCCTTGGCATGGGCCTCACTAACGCACAAAGAACCTGGCAAACACCATTTTTCATTAAAAACATCCCATGCAGGTACAGTTCATACGGAATTAAAAACATGAGCAAGGGGATTACAAGTCTTAAAATTAACAAGTGCCTGCAAGCTTACAAACTAAAAAGAGATAAGGTTCCCATAATCCCTTTCTTGTACCTCTCATCAGAAGGTGGAACAAGACAACAGGAGGGCAAAAGGGGCACCTAGGCAAGGTGCGAGGAGCAGAAGGCACCAAGAGAACATCTTGGTGCCGGGAAAGGAGCTGAAAGACGAGGCAGTGGGCCGGCTATACGCGACGAAGGCGTCGGTGCCCGCGTACTCTGACTTGACGGCCGCCACCCGCCTTCTTCGCCTTCTCCGGCCCTCCTACGCCAGCCACCCAAGGAGACGACGGGGAGCGCCCCGATGGAGAGCTTGGCAAGGAAGACCCTTGGCAAGGCGCGTGGCCGAGGGAGGAGCGACGCTGTCAGTTGAAGTCGGAGTCGGCATCCTGCCACTCGACTCCCTCGTCGTCGCTGTCGCTGTCCTCTTGGTCACTCCTGCTCGAGGAGGAATCTTCATCATTGGAGGAGCTCTCCACGCAGCACTTTAGACGAGTTCCAAGATCTCCAAAGACCTTGATGGAGAGCAGGACGTCCTCCATTAACTTGAAATAGAGGACGAGCTAAGCCGTCAGGCTATTGATGCAAGCGAACATCTTCCGTCCACGACAGAGGTACATGACGTGAGGAGCGCGGAAGTCGACGTCGACCCACGTGCCGCCATTCCCACAACCCCTCATGTGCAGCCTGAGGGTCTGGGGCGGATCGAGCTCCATCTCCCGAGCGAAAGGGGTGGGAGGTCGAGACGATGACGCGGTGGCCGGTGCACCTTATGAAAAACTCGCAGGGCTGATCCCCGACGTGGCCCTCCATCACGGGAGGCATCACTGGTGGAGGCACGGCCATCGCGCCGCCTCGTCCCCCTTTCCCTGGACCGCCGCGACAACCTCGGCCTCTCCCCCTCCCCTTCCTCTCATAGTAGGCTCTGCCGTCGCGAGCTCATGGGAAGGATGAACGCGCTGTCGAGCGGCGACCCTCGCCCCCACTGTCGAAGGGCCTGCGCCCCCTCTCGCTATGATGAGTGGAAGGAAGGAGCGGAAGTAGAAGAAGATGGATGATGGGAGCATGCAGGGTGACATCCCCTCCCCCTCCTTATAAAGAGGCGGTGTCGAGGCTCGGCCTCCCCACTCGGCCAATCCAGCCATCAGTCGCACAGGGAATCAAGGCCAACCCGCTGCCCCAATCAGCAGCGGCCCGGTTTCCCGCCTCCACTGCCTGCCACCTGCATGCAGGACGCGTGGCGAGCGAGCAGAATCGAGGAGACGGGTGAAGCGACTGTTCCCTGCCCCGTGATCGTGGGGGGTGGGCGCCTTGAAGATTGCGACCTGGGTCCACCCAGTAAATGAGTCGCGCCTCCATGCCTCCCTCTTTTTATGGGGTAGGCGCGAGCCGCCTCTTTACCACGATGTGACACATGCATGCGTAAACCTCCCCATGCATGACCCCCACGTCACGCATGACCCTCCACATCGCACGCGGGTCGTGGGGAAGCGGGGCGGACTAAAAATTACAGCGGCAAAATCCCGCTCCAACTGTCCGTGCACCGTTCTGGGCCTGGCCCAACAACATGTCGCGCTTATGTGTGGCCTAGGCCCGGGGCTCCTGTCGGTGTACTAAAGTAGGGGCACTCCTTTGTACCCCTTTTCTTGTGCACGGACAGTCAGAGCCGCGCGCCACGGCCACACTTAGTAGGGCAGAGAAGGGAAGCCGGAGAGAAGACAAAGCCCAAGACAAACAACACAACGCCAAGACCAAGAACCCAAAGAGCACAGGGACGAAGCAGGTTCCCCCGGCAAGACCCTTGCCGGGGCAGCCTCAGCAGCCCCGACAAGAGCCTTGCCGAGGTAGCTCACCCAACACCAACAGAGCGAGCCATCCTTGAGCCCACGGGTTCCAGCCCTACCAACTGCATTGGGACCAGGGCTCGGAGGCGCCTCCGTGGTGGCATGTAGATCTTTGTCAAGACCATAAACACACAAGATCATATCAGTACCAGAAGACGGCAACCCTCGGCGGGATCCTAGCCGAGGAGATCCACAAGACCCCCGGCAGGCGCCTTGCCGAGGACAACTGCGACGCCATGGCAAGACCCTTGTCGGGCCCCAAGCAAGGCCCTTGTCGAGAGCATCAGTGGGCCACTGCCAGGCCCGCACTAGCCAAGACTCCACCGCCGTCCCCAAGCAGCTGCTAGCTCAACCAGCTGGGCAGGCACCTACATGGCGACGGGCGGCCTCTACACCAACTCAGCAAGCACCTGCGTGGTGGCATGCAGATCTTCGTGAAGACCTACCACCGCGCCACCTCAGAAGCCTCCCTGCCTACATGGCACCACACGCATTACTAGCCTGGGAACGTGTCGAAGCGAGACAGAGCAGCGAAGGACGGGACGGGCCTCGTTCCCGTCCCCGATAAAGCTAATGGACACCTAAGCAGCGCATTTAATGCGTTTTGTCCCATAATGCCGGGCGATAAGCTCGCGTGTTGTACACCTTTCCACCTCCTGGGTGCCCCTATGGCAACCCCTTTTGCCTATAAAAGGAGGCCCGAGGTGACCAGGAGAGGTATTCGGCTCTTTGGAACTACGCAGCCACCGTAGCTAGTTTGAAAGCTCAAGAACACTGAATACATCCACCAAACCAAGACTAGGGTATTACGCATCCTCGCGGCCCGAGCCTGGGTAAATGATCCGTGTGCTGCCTCCTGGACATGTTCTTCTCACGACCCCGCGTCCGCCGATCGTCGAAGGGATCCTAGTGATCCCATAGGTGTTGTTCCCACCGACAGAGCCTGATCCTGATATCCACGTGCTGCCGCTGTAGTCGGCGCGCGGTCTTGACGTGGCGGCGCCTGGAGTGCATGAGCGTCTTCTCGCGGCCTGGGGACTTTTTGGCAGCTTCCTTCTTCGTGCGCAGGCGCCCGGCGTGGCGGGACATGATACGTCTCCAACGTATCTATAATTTTTGATTGTTCCATGCTATTATATTATCCATCTAGGATGTTTTATATGCTACTTTATATGATTTTTGGGACTAACCTATTAACCTAGAGCCTAGTGCTAGTTTTTGTTTTTTCCTTGTTTTTTAGTATTGCAGAAAAGGAATACCAAACGAAGTCCAATTGACCTGAAACTTGACGGAGATTATTTTTGGACCAGAAGAAGCCCACAGAGCACTAGAGATTGGCCAGAAGAGTCCCGAGGCACACAAGAGGGTGCGGGCGCGCCCTACCCCCTGGGCGTGCCCCCTACCTCGTGGCCACCTCGGAGACCCCCCGACTTGTTCCCGATGCCAAAACCTCTTATATAAACAGAAACCCCCATAACATAACCTAGATCGGGAGTTACGCCGCTGCAAGCCTCTGTAGCCACCAAAAACCAATCGGGACCCTGTTTCGGCACTCTGCCGGAGGGGGATCCATCACCGATGCCCATCTTCATCATCCCGGCGCTCTCCATGATGAGGAGGGAGTAGTTCACCCTCGGGGCTGAGGGTATGTGCCAGTAGCTATGTGTTTGATCTCTCTCTCTCTCTCTCTCGTGTTCTGGAGGTGGTACAATCTTGATGTATCGCAAGCTTTGCTATTATAGTTGGATCTTATGATGTTTCTCCCCCTCTACTCTCTTGTAATGGATTAAGTTTTCCCTTTGAAGTTATCTTATAGGATTGAGTCTTTAAGGATTTGAGAACACTTGATGTATGTCTTGCATGTGCTTATCTTTGGTGACAATGGTATATCACGTGATCTATTTGATGTATGTTTTGGTGATCAACTTGCGGGTTCCGTGACCTCGTGAACTTATGCATAGGGGTTGGCACACATTTTCGTCTTGAATCTCCAGTAGAAACTTTGGGGCATTCTTTGAAGTTCTTTGTGTCGGTTGAATAGATGAATCTGAGATTGTGTGATTCATATCGTATAATCATACCCATGGATACTTGAGGTGACATTGGAGTATCTAGTTGACATTAGGGTGTTGGTTGATTTGTGTCTTAAGGTGTTATTCTAGTACGAACTCTTGAATAGATCGATCAGAAAGGATAACTTTGAGGTGGTTTTGTACCCTACAATAATCTCTTCGTTTGTTCTCCGCTATTAGTGACTTTGGAGTGACTCTTTGTTGCATGTTGAGGGATAGTTATATGATCCAATTATGTTATTATTGTTGAGAGAACTTGCACAAGTGAAAGTATGAACCCTAGGCCTTGTTTCAGTGCATTGCAATACCATTTGTGCTCACTTTTATCATTAGTTACCTTGCTTTTTTATATTTTTAGGTTAAAAAAACCTATATCTACCATCCATATTGCACTTGTATCACCATCTCTTCGCCGAACTAGTGCAACTATACAATCTACCATTGTATTGGGTGTGTTGGGGACACTGTCGGTGTTCTGGGAATGGGGTTCCCCAGATTTGCCTGCCTGTGGCCCACGGCGCGGCTCCACCCGTGGCCCAGTACGGCCTGTATTCACTAGTAAACTCACAAGACCCTCGCGAGGGGCCAAGCCTCGCGAGGCGGGCGACACAAAACCTCCTCAGGGGCAGCCCCACCAGGCTGGCTCACGAGGGATGCCGAGATCAAGGCAGGGCGAACCTCGTGAGGTTCCAATGACGTAAGCCATGACAAGCAATGCCAGGCGGGCGCCAGCGCGCCCAGTGTCCTCGTTTCCTCTTTGGTGCTAAGGAGGCAAGCGCAGGCAAGGAGTACTGAAGCATCAGGCAAAGGTTTCCACATCGGTGCAACAAGACGAAGACCAGCAGGATGGCAGGACGGAGGTCACCGTGGAGACCAAGACGGCTTCACAGCCAGAGCATTTGATAGGCGAAGACCACCTTTAGTCAGGATAGCTTGTACTAGCTTTCCCCCTTCAAATTGGTCGTTGTGGCATCCCTTCCCGCTCAATATTTGGGAAGAGGACCAGGGCTCTATAAGTAGGACTAGCCACCACAGTAGAACACATCTCATCTTGGACTGGACCCACTATATTCTCACACCCACCAAGCACAAGAACACCTCTCCTCAGGAGGCTGTTCTTCCCCTTGTACTGTTCATCCTCAGCCCAAGAGGTAATCCACCACACCACATTGGAGTAGGGTATTAGACCACAACGGTGGCCCAAACCAGTATAAATCTTGTGTCCCTTGTGTTGCGGGTTCGCCGAGCTAGGCTTTGAGATTGCGGTGAGGCTGATGGCGTGATTAGGTTGTGGGAAATCTTCGTGCGCACCCTAGTGTTCGAACCTCGAGGGTTTTGTCGGAACCCGAAATCCGACAGACACAAGAGACTCTTTGTTATTTGGTTGCAGGGTTGCTTGAGAGAGACCATCTTCATCCTAGGCCTCCTACGAATTGATAAACCTTAGGTCATCCACTTGAGGGAAATTTTCTACTGTCCTACAAACCTCTGCACTTGGAGGCCCAACAACGTCTACAAGAAGAAGGTTGTGTAGTAGACATCAAGCAGTTTTTGGCGCCGTTGCCGGGGAGGTTAGTGCTTGAAGGTATATCTTTAGATCTTGCAATCGAATCTTCTAGTTTCTTGTTTTATCACTAGTTTAGTCTATAAAAGAAAACTACAAAAAATGGAATTATGGGTGCCTCATATGCTTCATCTTTTTAATGTCTTTCGTGAAAATGATGGGAAGGAAAATTGTGCTCAAGTACTAGAAGAACAATTACATAGAATGCTTGGCATAAATATGTGAATGATAAGCATGATTGGAATATTGTTAGTATGAATTCTTTGAAACCCCATGATGCTAATGATATGCAAAGCCACAAGCTTGGGAATGCTATGTTTGATGAATATGATATGTTTTGTCCCCCAAGTTTTGATGAGCAAATTTATTATGATGAAAGAATGCCTCCTATTTATGATGATTATTGTGATGACACGTATGCTATAAAGAATAAAGATAACCATGAAACTTGTCATCATGATTTTAATTTTCAATTGGATTATGCTTCATATGATAGTTATTTTGTTGAGTGTGCTCCCACTACTATTGATGAGAATAAATTTCCTTATGTGGAGAGTAGTAAACTTTCTATGCTTGTAGATCATGAAAAGAATGATTTATGTGATGGTTATATTGTTGAATTCATTCATGATGCTACTGAAAATTATTATGTGGGAGGAACATATGCTTGTAGGAATTGCAATAATATCAAGTTTCCTCTCTATGTGCTCAAAGTTTTAAAGTTATGCTTATTTTGCCTTCCTATGGTAGTTGATTATTGTTCCCATAGTTTGCTCACAAAATCCCTATGCATAGGAAGTGAGTTAGACTTAAATGTGCTAGTCATATTCTTCAAGATGCTCTCTTTATGTTTCAATTCTTATCTTTTATCTGAGCATCATTGAAATCATCATGCCTAGCTAGGGGCGTTAAACGATAGCGCTTGTTGGGAGGCAACCCAATTTTATTTCGTTCTTTGCTTTTTGCTACTGTTTAGTAATAAATAATTCATCTAGCCTCTGTTTATATGTGTTTTTATTTTTCTTAATTAGTGTTTGTGCCAAGTGGAACCTTTGGGAAGACTTGGGTGAAGTCTTTATGATCTTGCTGTAAAAAACAGAAACTTTAGGGCTCACGAGATTAGCTACCATTTCTTTACTGGAGAGTGCTTTTAGGTTGATTATTTTTGCATATGATTAATAGGAAAATTCCTCAGGTACAACAACTTATTTGAGAAATTTTGGAGTTTCAGAAGTATATGTCTGGTACAGATTACTATAGATTGTTCTGTTTTTCACAGATTCTATTTTCTATGTGTTGTTTGCTTATTTTGATGAATCTATGAGTAGTATCGGAGGTTATGTGTCACAGCCCTAGAATTTGATTGCAATTAGTTTCATAAGCATCCATGCATCATGTCTATATTTGTTTGAAATTTGAAATGGGGATGACAAGCCCTAGCACTAAATGAAATGCAATTAGGATCAAAATAAAAATATTTTCAATGAACCCAGAATGCCCTTTAGAAAAGTTCATTATTTTTGATAAAGGTGAAAACCTCTACCAAAAATGATGCACATATTTTTAGGCCATTTTGGATTTTTGAATAACTCATATTGTATTTGAATTGGGACATTTAAATACTATTAATATTTTTAAATGCTCCAATAATTCTGAAAATAGTTAAGGGCCTCTGTAATAATTCATTTAATGCCCAAAATTATTTTCCGGATTTATTAAAATGATTTGGGTTATAAACTAAATCAAAACCACCAAGGGCACCTACCTGTAGCAGCAGCCCACCTAAAGGCCCAGCCCACCAAGGGCAGTGAGGTCTTCTTCCTCCTGCCAGGAGGAGAAGCAACTGCGTGCGGCGCGCACAGCCACCCGTGGCCACCTCCTGCCTCCCTGCTGGCCTCCCCGGCGCATCAGAGATGCCACGCAACACCCTGGCTCACTCCCTCACTCCCCCATCTCTCTGGTGCCTCTCTCCCCCTCTAGCCCCTGCTCCCCGTGACCACCCGAGAGCCCCGCCGGCCACCGCTGCCACTTGCGTGGCCATCACCATCCCCTTGTCGCGCTACCATGCCCGGGAGCTCTGCGCCGACCTCGTACGTGTCCCCATCGTCGACAGCAACCAGAGGAGCACAACCTGGCCGCCATCGGCGCCTCTGCGTCCTCTTCACCGACGGCCGTCCTCGTCGATTCGCAGCAACCCGACTGTCCCCGACCTCACCGACGACGCCATCGGATGCGCTTTGAGCTCGGCCGCATCTCCCCTCTCTCCATTTGCTCGCCCCCATGCCGTAGTGCCATTCCCCGCCGTCACCAAAGCTCGCCGGCGCTGCATCCGTCATCACCGCTGGTAGCAGCCCTGCCTGGCTAACCCGAGCACTGAGGCGTGCTCAGGGAGCTCCCTGGAGCCCAACGCGACCATCAGCTCGCTCGCTAGCGCGCTACAGTCCTCGCGCCCGTGGAGCCGTAGCTCTAGCCACCGCCTCGCTCGCCACCGACGCTGCACCTGGCCACCCTGTAGCCTCTCGTCTGGTCCTTTAGATGCGGACGAGAAAGAGCTCCTCCCTAGTGCCCTCAGCGCACCGCGCCGCTGCCCCTAGCGCCACTCCGGCGAGCCACCGCCGCTCTGGTTCATCGCCGTCGTCTAACCGTCCGCGGTTCTGATGTGGCACCATCACTAAACTCTAATGACACCACAAATTAACCCACTGACCCACTTACATATGGGCCCCACGCCCTTAATTAACAGTAGTTTAGTTTCTGATTAGTTCTAACCTAAACACAGTGGACCTCACACGTCAGTTGACCGGCTGAGGTCACCGTTGACCTGGCCCCACCTGTCTATGAGACAAACTGGCACCGGGTCAATGACCAGCGGGCCCTGCTGGTCAGGTTTGACCTAGACCGACTAGTTGACTTGCTGACGTGGTGCTGATGTCACTCTGACGTCATAAATCTTTTTCTGGAATTAAAATAAATCAGAACTGATTTATAAATTTCAGAAAATACCCCAAACTTCAAAAATTCATAGTAATTCAACCGTAACTCCAAATCAAACAAATTATATATGAAAATATATCATAAAAATTCGAGGAATCCATCTGTACCATTTTCATGCATGTTTGAGCAAGTTAACCTCATTGTTTAGGATGAAACATGATTAGGGAAAATTTCATAATAGGTTTGGAGTTGGAATTTGATGTAGTTTTGAATTCCACTTCAATTAAAATGACTTTCTGTTGCATTAGCCCAAACACCAGCATGTTGCCATGTCATGATCATACATCATGTTGTTGCATTGCATTGATTGTGATTCTTCCTTGTTTGCCGGTGTTTGTCCCCTCTCAGTAGACGTGGTCTCGACGATGTGATCGATGACACCGATGAAGAGCTATACTATCTTCAGAAGTGCCAGGCAAGCAAAACCCCCTTGTTCATTCCGATACAATCCCACTCTCTCGCTCCTGCTCTCTTTTACTGCATTAGGACAACAACGATTCAACTGTTACGTGTTGCGGTAGTTGAACCCCTTTCCCCTGCATGACCTGTCATTGCCACAGTAAATAGATGAAACCCACTAGCATGAGTAGGAATTGTTTGAGCCCTGATGTGCCTACTCATTCATGCTTGTTGTCATGCCTGCTACTGCTTAGAGTTGAGTCAAGTCTGATTCATCGGGAATGAATTGGAACGTGGTGAACATGTCCTACCGTTGAGAGCTAGTGTGTGAACACGATTTGGTAAAGGTAGCGGTGAGAGGCCATGTAGGAGTACATGGTGGGTTGTCTCATTGCAGCCGTTCTCAGGAACTGAGTTCTGTGTTTGTGATCCATGAACAGTTACTACCACACATTGGGTTCCGGTAACTCGGCCCCTCTCGGCTTATTAATCAACTCGATCTCTGTCCAGGAGTTGCAACTAGTTTCTGGTGTTTGTAGGTAGTGTTAGTAGTCTACCAAGTGGCACCCGGTACAGGTGGGCTTGGGACAGACTAGGCACAGTGGCACGGTGTACCAAGTGGCACCCGGATGGTGGGCTTGGGAACCCTGCACACATCGTTTGGGGCCGTGAGCGACACCCCGGACGGATCTCCTTGCGGATGGAACCCGAATAGGCGATAAACCTGGACTAGAGACTTGTTGGTTAGTCAGGTCGTGGCCGACTCCCTCGCCCGGCTTCCGCTTGAAGGTTGCCGAGGTACATGACGTGTACAGGGCGATAAGTGGCGAGAGCGTGTGTGAAGAAGTACACCCCTGCAGGGTTATCATTATCTATTCGAATAGCCGGATTCCTCGGATATGGAAACTTGGACCCCTTGCATAGTTCATAGACAAGTGAAAGTGGATACTCTAAAATGCGCAAGATAAGCGTGAGTGCTATGGATGGTGTTCTCGTAGGAGACGGGAGCGGATCCATAGTGGTGTATTGATATGGTGAATATGTGGACTCGTGTGCGCCACCTCAAAGAGTTACTTGCAGTCGTAGTTCAGGATAGCCACCGAGTCAAAGCTGGCTTGCTGCAGTTAAACTCCACCACCCCCTTTGTTGATACTGATGCATATGTAGTTAGTTCTGATGTAAGTCTTGCTGGGTACATTTGTACTCACGTTTGCTTATTTTATGTTTTGCAGAGAGACTTCAGTCTCGCTAGTAGTTCCACGTGGACTTCGACGTTTAGCTTGTTACCTCAGCTACGATCTTGTACCCTTGGGAGGGTCTTGTAGATAGTCAGGCTTCTCAGCCTTTTCATTTGTAGATGTCTGTACTCAGACATGTTAAGCTTCCGCATGTGCTTTGACTTGTATGCTCTGAATGTTGGGTCATGAGACCCATGTTTGTAATATCTCGCTCTTTGGAGCCTAATGAATAAATACTTGAGTGGTAGAGTTATGTTGTGATGCCATGTTGTATTTACACATATCGAGCATATTGTGTGTATGATTGAAATGCTTGGTATGTGTGGGATCCGACAACCTAGTTGTTTATCCTTGGTAGCCTCTCTTATGGGGAAATGTAGTCTTGTGCTTCCATGAGCCATAGTAGTCCGCTACAGCCCGGTTCACCGGAGTCCTGCTAGCCCAGCACTACTGCTCAAGACACTTGATTGGCCGGCATGTGTTTCACTTCGTTCCTGTGTCTGTCCCTTCAGGGAAATGTCACGCGGTGACATCTGGAGTCCTGCCTAGCCTGCTACAGCCCGGGTTCCCGGAGTCCTGTTAGCCCAGTGCTATAGCCCGGGTTCCCGGAGTCCTATTAGCCCAGTGCTACAGCCCATATTCACACGGTGCTAGCCGACATGCTCGATGTGATACATGTATGCCTGTCCCCATAGGTTGGTGCCGCTTTGGGTTCACGACTAGCCATGTCGGCCTGGGTTCTCTGTCATATGGATGCTAGCGACACTATCATATACGTGAGCCAAAAGAGCAAATGGTCCCGGGCCATAGTAAGGCGACACCCCTGGGAATACCATGCGTGAGGCCCCAAAGCGATATGAGGTGTTACATGCTAGATCGATGTGACTTGGAATCGGGGTCCTGACAGTTTTGGTATCAGAGCCTGACTGCCTGTAGGATTACCAAGCCAAACTGGTCGAAGTTGAGTCTAGAAATGCTTTAGTTATATGTATGGGAATTGATTGTGGGAAGGGACGTAAGGCTCTTTTTACTCCTTATACCTTATGCCCTTCTGATCCGAGTCATACTATCTTTCCTACAGGGTTAAGAAACTAGGCTTTCTCTTCTTTCTATCAGGATCACGTGTTACTAATTCGTAGACTTGTAGGATTGATGGATTCAAGGCTTAGTTCAGTTCCTACTACTTCTGTGTGTTGACAGTTGATCTCAAAACCTTGATATTTTGATGTTAAGTGGTCATGCCACTATTTTGCAGGTTGTCTCAAATCATTTTGAGCATTTACAGCCGTTATGCTGTCCGAGTCATCCCAGGTTTCTAACTAGTCTGATGCATTTGCAAATCCCTTCTTTCCATTCCTGATGTCCCTTTGGGCCAGTTTAACCACACGTCAATGAGTTGAGGTACTCCATTGCCTCGACATATATGTTGGAGCTATTATTATGTACCTAGGTGTCTTAGGGAGTCACCTAGTAACCTAGCAATGTTTTGTATTCCCAGTGTGATGATTCTGGCCATCATTCTCGAAAGCATCCCGTGATGCCATTTAGTTAGTAGGCATTCTATTTCTGGGTTCTTGAACCCAAGATTCACTCTACTTAATTCATGTAGATAGTGTTGCTCGTTCCTTTAGGATATTAGTAACCTTGCAACAGTCCTCGAGGTCCGTGGTACTTCCTTCTTCCAAATACCATGAACTGATTATGGCAGAAGTTCTTTTGAACCAAAAGATCACAACCAGAGTGCTCTTGATGACTTCTCCATTTTACATTGTGAATCCGCCAGTTCTACCTTTCTGCATGGGTTATCCGGAAGAAATGTTGACCTTTGCTCGACATACTAATCTATGCATCCACAACTCAGAAAGATATATGTTCCTTTGAGTTGTTCATCCCTAGTTGTTTTCTGATCTTCATCTATCAATTGATAGTCAGGAGTATGTGTGCATTCGTGTTCATCGATGCCTAGTATTCTTGTGGTCTGTCAAGCCGTTCTGGTTCAGAATGACTAGGAGAAACAAAACTCCAGTACCTCATCCATATCCAGGATTGGGTCAAAGTAGTTGTATTTCGCAGATCAAAATGCCAATCCAGCTTTTGCTCTGTTCTACCTTGGAGTGTTACCATCTTTATGACAGGAATGTCATGAGAATTGCACTGCCTCCTATGAACTCTTGACGCAGTGATACTTCTCTCCATCATTATTCATTCCTCGGTCCCGTGTTATTGTAACCGGAATGCCGACGAGTGAACCATGATGTGTGAAATCAATACTCCTAGCAACTGTGTTGCTTGGTAGTTATGGACATTATTATCATTCTTAGCGTGTTGGTTATCGAATCATCATCCTAAGATTGATCGTGCTACCTAGTCCATATTTCCGGGTGCACTCATCGACCAATGAGTTAGGATTGTGACAACCCCTCGCTCCTTGATCATATCGTCTTGCCCTGAAAAGCAAGATTGTTCTCGAGCTTAATAACATATCGGTGGTTTGTGATTTTCCGAATATCTTCTCGGAAGTATTACCAGGTTGTTCCCTGATCGCTATGTTGAGTTCATGATCATGTTGGTTTTTCTTTAAACCATCCATTCTCCAAGAATCTGTGTTGGATACCCCTGAGCTAGTTGGTTAAGCCGAACAACAACTTGGAGAGTTGGAAGATAAAAGCTTGCCTAACTTAGTTCGTTCCAAAGGGATACTCTTGTGTAGTGTGTGTTGAAGAAAGATGATATCTTCATCGATTGGTCCCTGTGATCAGTTGTTGGACCTATTGTCTTATCAATCCTTTGATTTGAGTGTGGGCGATCGTCAAGTCAAATCAGAACCAACGATGTTCGTAATGTTGTCTTACTCGTGGTTGATCCCTCGAGCATACACCATTACATCTTTTGGTCTGACCAATACTATCACATTGTTCACATAATGGTGGAAGTCCAGTGATATGGAAATTCCGATGAGTTGTTGTTGAGCCCATTAGCAGCATTTTGTCTCCTCCCTGATTCGTGCTGAACATCCAGCTAGTGTTGGAAACTTGTGTAAGCATTTTCTTCCTGCCCCGTTCATGAGGTATATGTTTGGATGAAAGTAGTGACTTCCTCTAGATTCACGTGCAATCGATGCAAGTTGCCGCCGTGAATTCGAGGGAGCTTGTTTTTGCTTCCTTTGGAATCATCCCAAGTCAGTCATGCAATCGTGCGAAGTATTCTATGGTTTGGTAGATTAATTACCCCCAGTCCATATGTGTTCCTAGCACACCAAGCCGCTGATTGATTTGTTCAAGGAAAAGAAGTTCTTAAGTGCTAATCCTTAAGGACCCAAAGGTATATGCGCAGGACTTTGCTCTCCGCAATGATGGTTCCCAATTAGAACTCAGTAGTGTTTTGTTGTAAGACTACTATGTGGTCATGCTTGTCTTGGACAACGTGTTCACATGTATGTAGCAGAACCAGCTCATATTTTGGAGCTTACTACCGTAGTTCATTTCCCCGAGAATCTCGCAACGTCATATCGTCGAATTGTGTTGCAAACTTTCATTTTTCTTTCTAGACTTGATGAGTCTGGAATATCCTGACACCAACCAGATCTGAATCTCAGGCAGATATGATGGTTGGAACATTCCCAACATTTGCATTTTGTTCCCAGCTTGCACCTCAGTAGTTGTTGTTCAGGATCATCTTCAAAAGTGGACTTACCATGGGTCCCATCCATTTCCGATGATAAGCAAAATCATCCATTGCGTTGTATTCAACAAGGGAGTCCACATCATCCTTTCTAGTCCAAGTATGTCATTCTTTTGAACTCCTTCAAATGATCGATTGTGATTGCCTTAGGCTTGTATAAAGAGTTTCAATGATCTTGTATCAAAAGTAATTCTTTTTGCCACCTAAGGGAATAGTTCTATGAGTCACCTCTTCTAGGGTGTCCCATTATGGAATCATGGCAATTCAGTCCTTGCTACGTTGAAACGCATCTACCATTCTATTAAGCGTGGAGTTGTTTCCTACCAAATCGAACCTTCGCCATCTGTGTCTTCCATCCCTCTTGATGTATCTTTGTGTCTAAACTCGAGAGAGTTACTGTGTCCCATCCTGTGAGTTGATCGTGAATTGCTCAATCTTCGAGAAGATCGTTTCCTGTAGAATCTCTTTTTGTCGTCATCGTGTTGGATCAAGATCTATTGGAGCAATGAATCAACATCATCGAGGAGGACAGTCGGATCGTGAAGGTCGTGTTAGCTTTGTATCCCCTCTATCTTCTTACCTCACGTCTTGAATCTTGGGACGAGATTCTTGTTTAGTGGGGGCGAGTTGTCACAGCCCTAGAATTTGATTGCAATTAGTTTCATAAGCATCCATGCATCATGTCTATATTTGTTTGAAATTTGAAATGGGGATGACAAGCCCTAGCACTAAACGAAATGCAATTAGGATCAAAATAAAAATATTTTCAATGAACCCAGAATGCCCTTTAGAAAAGTTCATTATTTTTGATAAAGGTGAAAACCTCTGCCAAAAATGATGCACATATTTTTATGCCATTCTGGATTTTTGAACAACTCATATTGTATTTGAATTGGGGCATTTAAATACTATTAATATTTTTAAATGCTCCAATAATTCTGAAAATAGTTAAGGGCCTCTGTAATAATTCATTTAATGCCCACCATTATTTTCAGGATTTATTAAAATGATTTGCGTTATAAACTAAATCAGAACAAAATAACATAAATAGAAAACAGAAACAAGGATAAGAGAGACAGAGAAGGACTACCTGGCCACCTACCTATAGCAGCAGCCCACCTGGAGGCCCAGCACACCAAGGGCAGCGAGGTCTTCTTCCTCCTGCCAGGAGGAGAAGCAGCTGCGTGCGGCGCGCACAGCCACCCTTGGCTACCTCCTGCCTCCCTGCTGGCCTCCCCGGCGCCTCAGAGACGCCGCACAGCACCCTGGCTCACTCCCTCACTCCCCCCATCTCTCTGGTGCCTCTCTCCCCCTCCAGCCCCTGCTCCCCGCAACCACCCGAGAGCCCCACCGTCCACCGCTGCCGCTCACGTGGCCATCACCATCCCCTTGTCGTGCTACCATGCCCGGGAGCTCTGCGCCAACCTCGTACGTGTCCCCATCGTCGACAGCAACAGGAGGAGCACAACATGGCCGCCATCGGCGCCATCTTCGTCCTCTGCACCAACGGCCGTCCTCGTCGATTCGCAGCAACCCGACCGTCCCCGACCTCACCGACGACGCCATCGTATGCGCTATGAGCTCCGCCGCATCTCCCCTCTCTCCATTTGCTCGCCCCCATGCCGTAGTGCCATTCCCCGCCGTCACCAAAGCTCGCCGGCGCTGCGTCCATCATCACCGCCGGTAGCAGCCCTGCCTGGCTAACCCGAGCACGCAGGCTTGCTCAGGGAGCTCCCAGGAGCCCAACACGGCCATCAGCTCGCTCGCTAGCGCGCTGCAGTCCTCGCGCCCGTGGAGCCGTAGCTCCGGCCACCGCCTCGCTCGCCGCCGACGCTGCTCCTGGCCACCCCGCAGCCTCTCATCCGATCCTTTAGATGCGGACGAGCAAGAGCTCCTCCCCAGTGCCCTCAGCGCACCGCTCCGCTGCCCCTAGCGCCACTCTGGCGAGCCACCGCCACTTTGGTTCGTCGCCGTCGTCTAACCGTCGGCGGTTCTAACGTGGCACCATCACTAAATGCTAATGACACCGCAAATTAACCCACTAACCCACTTACATATGGGCCCCACGCCCTTAATTAATAGTAGTTTTGTTTCTGATTAGTTCTAACCTAAACACAGTGGACCCCACACGTCAGTTGACCGGCTGACGTCACCATTGACCTGGCCCCACCTGTTTGTGAGACAAACTGGCACCGGGTCACTGACCAGCAGGCCCCGCTGGTCAGGTTTGACCTGGACCGACTAGTTGACGTGCTGACGTGGTGCTGATGTCACTTTGATGTCATAAATCTTTTTCTGGAATTAAAATAAATCAGAAATGATTTATAAATTTCAGAAAATACCCCAAACTTCAAAAATTCGTAGTAATTCAATCGTAACTCCAAATCAAACAAATTATATATGAAAAATTATCAGAAAAATTCAAGGAATCCATCTGTAACATTTTCATGCATGTTTGAGAAAGTTAACCTCACTGTTTAGGATGAAACATGATTAGGGCAAATTTCATAATAGGTTTGGAGTTGGAACTTGATGTAGTTTTGAATTCCACTTGAATTAAAATGACTTTCTGTTGCATTAGCGCAAACACCAGCATGTTGCCATGTCATGATCATACATCATATTGTTGCATTGCATTGATTGTGTTTCTTCCTTGTTTGCCGGTGTTTGTCCCCTCTCAGTAGACGTGGTTTCGATGATGTGATCGATGACACTGATGAAGAGCTATACTATCTTCAGAAGTGACAGTCAAGCAAAACCCCCTTGTTCATTCCAATACAATCCCACTCTCTCGCTCCTGCTCTCTTTTACTACATTAGGACAACACAGTTTCAACTGTTACATGCTGCGGTAGGTGAACCCCTTTCCTGTGCATGACCTATCATTGCCACAATAAATAGATGAAACCCACTAGCATGAGTAGGAATTGTTTGAGCCCTGATGTGCCTACTCATTCATGCTTGTTGTCATGCCTGCTACTGCTTAGAGTTGAGTCTGTCTGATTCATCGGGAATGAATAGGAACGTGGTGAACATGTCCTACCGTTGAGAGCTAGGTGTGTGAACACATTTTGGTAAAGGTAGCGGTGAGAGGCCATGTAGGAGTACATGGTGGGTTGTCTCATTGCAGCCGTCCTTAGGAACTGAGTTCTGTGTTTGTGATCCATGAACAGTTACTACCACACATTGGGTTCCGGTAACTCGGCCCTCTCGGCTTATTAATCAACTCGATCTCTGTCCAGGAGTTGCAACTAGTTTCTGGTGTTTGTAGGTAGTGTTAGTAGTCTACCAAGTGTCACCCAGATGGTGGGCTTGGGAACCCTTCACACATCGTTTGGGGCCGTGAGCGACACCCCGGCCGGATCTCCTTGCGGATGGAACCCGAATAGGCGATAAACCTGGACTAGAGGCTTGTTGGTTAGTCAGGTCGTGGCCGACTCCCTCGCCTGGCTTCCCCTTGAAGGTTGCCGAGGTACATGACATGTACAGGGCGATAAGTGGCGAGAGCGTGTGTGAAGAAGTACACCCCTGCAGGGTTATCATTATCTACTCGAATATCCGGATTCCTCGGATATGGAAACTTGGACCCCTTGCATAGTTCATAGACAACTGAAAGTGGATACTCTAAAATGCGCAAGGTAAGTGTGAGTGCTATGGATGGCGTTCTCGCAGGGAGATGGGAGCGGATCCATAGTGGTGTATGGGTATGGTGAATTTGTGGACTCGTGTGTGCCACGTCAAAGAGTTACTTGCAGTCGTAGTTCAGGATAGCCACCGAGTCAAAGCTGGCTTGCTGCAGTTAAACTCCACCACCCCCTTTGTTGATACCGATGCATATGTAGTTAGTTCTGATGTAAGTCTTGCTGGGTACATTTGTACTCACGTTTCCTTATTTTATGTTTTGCAGAGAGACTTCAGTCCTGCTAGTAGTTCCGCTTGGACTTCGATGTTTAGCTCGTTACCTCAGCTACGATCTTGTACCTTGGGAGGGTCTTGTAGATAGTCATGCTTCTCAGCCTTTTTCATTTGTAGATGTCTGTACTCAGACATGTTAAGCTTCCGCATGTGCTTTGACTTGTATGCTCTGAATGTTGGGTCATGAGACCCATGTTTGTAATATCTCGCTCTTCGGAGCCTAATGAATAAATACTTGAGTCGTAGAGTTATGTTGTGATGCCATGTTGTATTTACACATATCGAGGATATTGTGTGTATGATTCAAATGCTTAGTATGTGTGGGATCTGACAACCTAGTTGTTTATCCTTGGTAGCCTCTCTTATGGGGAAATGTAGTCTTGTGCTTACATGAGCCATAGTAGTCCGCTACAGCCCGGTTCACCGGAGTCCTGCTAGCCCAGCACTACTGCTCAGGACACTTGACTGGCCGGCATGTGTTTCACTTTGTTCCTGTGTCTGTCCCTTCGGGGAAATGTCACGCGGTGACGTCCGGAGTCCTGCCTAGCCTACTACAGCCCAGGTTCCCGGAGTCCTATTAGCCTAGTGCTACAGCCCGGATTAACACGGTGCTGACCGACATGCTCAATGTGATACATGTATGCCTGTCCCCATAGGTTGGTGCCGCTTTGGGTTCACGACTAGCCATGTCGGCCCGGGTTCTCTGTCATATGGATGCTAGCGACACTATCATATACGTGAGCCAAAAGACGCAAACGGTCCCGGGCCATAGTAAGGTGACACCCGTGGGAATACCGTGCGTGAGGCCGCAAAGTGATATGAGGTGTCACATGCTAGATCGATGTGACTTGGAATCAGGGTCCTGACATTATGAACCATAGAGAAGTTGGAATACAGTAGATATTACATCAATATGAATTTAGAATGAGTTCACAACAGTACCTTAGTGGTGGTTTTATTTTCTTATACTAATGGAGCTTACGAGTTTTCTGTTGAGTTTTGTTGTGAAGTTTTCAAGCTTTGGGTAAAGATTCGATGGACTATGGAATAAGGAGTGGAAAGAGCCTAAGCTTAGGGATGCGCAAGGCACCCCAAGGTAATATTCAGGGACAACTAAGAGCCTAAGCTTGGGGATGCCCGGATGGCATCCCTTCTTTCATCATCGTTCATCGGTAACTTTACTTGGAGCTATATTTTTGTTCACCACAAGATATGTGTTTTGCTTGGAGCGTCATTTTTTTTGTTTTGATTGATGTGTGAATAAAATACCAAGATCTGAAATTCTTAAATGTTAGAGAGTCTTCACATAGTTGCATAATTATTCAACTACTCATTGATCTTCACTTATATCTTTCGGAGTAGTTTGTCATTTCCTCTAGTGCTTCACTTATATCCTTTTAGAGCACGACGGTGGTTTTATTTTGAAGAAATAGATGAACTCTCATGCTTCATTTGTATTATTTTGAGAGTCCTAAATAGCATGGTAATTTTCTTTGGTTACGAAATTGGTCCTAATATGATGGGCATCCAAGATGGGCATAATAAAAACTTCCATATAAAGTGCATTGAATAGTATGAGAAGTTTGATGCTTGATAATTGTTTTGAGATATGAAGGTAGTGATATGAGAGTCATGCTAGTTGAGTAGATGCGAATTTGAGAAATACGTGTGTTGAGGTTTGCAAGTCCCGTAGCATGCACGTATGGTAACCGTCGTGTGACAAATTTGAAGCATGAGGTGTTTCTTTAATTGTCCCCCCTATGAGTGGCGGTTGGGGACGAGCAATGGTCTTTTCCTACCAATCTATCCCCCTAGGAGCATGCGCGCAGTGCTTGGTTTTGATGACTTGTAGATTTTTGCAATAAGTATGTGAGATCTTTATGACTAATGTTGAGTCCATGGATTATACGCACTCTGCCGGATGTTGGTTTCCGGCAAACCCTTAAGGTTCGAACACTGGGGTGCGCGCGAAGTCTTTCCCTCCTATCGATCTACGCTCTAGCTCGCTAAGATCTTGCGGACAAACTCGATGAACTCACAACACAGAAAGTGACACGAGGTTTATACTGGTTCGGGCCACTGTTGTGGTGTTATACCCTACTCCAGTGTGGTGGTGGATGGATTGCCTCTTGGGCTGATGATGAACAGTACGAGGGAAGAACACCCTCCTGAGGTTGAGGTGTTCTTGTGCGAGTGTTGGCTTCTTGCTCTGTGCGAGTTCTTGATCCGTTTTTTCCTACTGTGGTGGCTAGTCTTATTTATAGAGGCCCTGGTCCTCTTCACAAATATCGAGCGGGAAGGGAGCCAACAACGGCGAGCAAATTTGAAGGGGGACAGCTTGTACAAGCTATCCTAACAAAAGGGGTCTTCGGCTGCAAAAAGCCCTAGGGTGACGCCGTCTTGGGCTCCACGATGACCTCCGCCTTGCCGTCCTCCTGGTCTTGGTCTTGTTGCACCAATATGGCAACCTTTGCATGATGCCTCGGTACTCTTCGTCTGCGCCTGGCTCCTTAGCACCAAAGAGGAAGCAAGGACCCTATGCGTACTGGCGCCCGCTTGGCACCCGCCTGGCACCGTTCGTCATGGCTCACGTCACGAGTCCCTCATGAGGTTTGCCCCACCTTGATATCTCCGCTCCTCGTGAGCCTACCTGGCAAGGCCACTCCAAAGGAGGCCTTGTGTCATCTGCCTCGCGAGGCTTGGACCCTCGCGAAGGTCTTGGATTCCTTGTTGATGAAGACGGGTCATACGGCCCGCAGCATAGCCACGCCATGGGCTGCAGGCAGGCAAGTCTGGGGACCCCCATTCCCAGAATGCCGACAGTAGCCCCGGGCCCATGGCGTGCTCGGGCTTGGCTTCACGGAGAAGCCAAGGGTCAAGTTCGGAGCGCTGCGGGCCCCAAAAGCCTGTGGCTTTGGTCGACGCGTGGCAGTTTATTAAACGTGGGCGTCCCCGCTTCCCCACGCTGCCTTTGAATCCGCCCTGCTATGCGGCCTCCGCTGCCTACACAGTTATTCCCCAGCCTCTTGCGCCTTGCTTCCCCAATTCCTCTGCTTCCTTGTGACTCTGTTTCTCTTCCCCAATCTGACCCGCGCTCTGCCTGCTCCATAGCCATGGCGCCCAAGCGAGCTGAGAAGGGGAAGAGCCCTGTGCCTCTTTCGGCCGCGCCTCCACCCGTCGCGCCGGTGCTCGGCCAGTCTCGCGTGCTCAATGACGAGGCCATGGACAAGGTGCGCCCGATGCTTGCCTCCAGCTTCAATCAGTGGGGAGAGACGGTTGCTTGGCCCGCGTCCCGCACTCACTCGGTTCAGACGGCCATTGAGATTCCAATCTTCATCGACACCCTCTGGGCAGGCCTGATTCCTCCCTTCTCTGCCTTCTTCAACGCTGTGCTTGAGCATTACCAGATCCACTTGCTGCATCTCGACCCTCAGTCCGTGACACTTGTTGTCGTCTTCGCCTTCGTGTGTGAAGCCATGGTGGGATCGCTCCTTCAATGGCTCTCTTCCGCCACTTATTCTCATTGCATCTGGCCGACCCTCAGGAGTGCTCAGGGTGCGTGAGGTTCCAGGCTGTGGCCGTGACAGTAGGCGATGTGATTGATTTTGAGCTACCTCCATCTACCAGCGACTTCCGGATACGATGGGTGTTTGTGGATGCCGGCGTGCTCAGTCCTCTGCTCCAGGCTCTGTCGGGGCCCGCTGTTCCTAACCCCGGCCAGGGCCATCAGCGGCTCGCAAGCCCTGGCCTTGCTTGCGTCTAGCTCAGGTTGAGGCTGCTGAAGGATCACGGTGTAACTATGCTGATGGTGGTGAAGGAATTCGTCCAGCGCCGGGTTGCCCCGCTTCAGGGTCATTCTCGCCCCATGTGGACCTTACGGAGCAGCCAGGATCACATGAGGTTTCAGGAGTCCGGGCTCCTCCTTGGGACGTGGCGAACGATGTTCAAGGTCCTGACGGGTGTCTTTGTCGGCCGAACTGCCCGGGAATAGCTGCGTGCTGTACTGGTGCAAGAACAAGGATGAGTTGTGAAGGACATGCCTCTCTTTGATGAATGGGGGCCATGGCGATCGGCCTAGAGGGGCCTCGGGAGAACCCCTATCATTGTGGTTCCCTTTCTCGCTCTTGATGCTGGGCTCGCCCCGAGTGACGGTGCAGGTGGGCGAACTTGGGCGGAAACCGGCGGCCCGTGTGCTGATGAGCACATGCCGGGCGGTGATCCTGGGGCATCGTCTTCGGGAGCTTGCCATACCCCTCCCGAGGCGGTGGTTGCTAAGGAGACGTTGTGTGCAACTCCCGAGGCCAAGGCTCCAGGAACCTCGGGAGATCATAGTGAAACGGTGTCCGGCTGTTCGCCGCAACTGGGCGCCCCTGAAGATATTCTCCCAAGCTCTTGTGCGGCCCCGCTGCGCTCCGGCCGTCATGTCCAGCATTTTGGTCGTCTTTGCGTGGACTTCGAGGAGCTCCGCAAGAGGAAAGGATCCCCCAGCTGCAGCAACATCTTCGGACCGCTGAAGCGGAGGAAGTACTTCGCCATCGACGTGTAAGTGTCGCGCAGTTGTGGCTTTCCGTGTGCTGCTGCTTTCTCCTGATGCTAGTCTTTCAGGGCTCCTTCCTCTGAGGCTTCTGTGTCCGCCGGAAAACGGCCTCCTTCTTCCTCTACTACCCTGCCAGCCTCGAGCGCCCCGAGTCCTATCCTGGGGCAGAATTGGTTGACGGTGCATCCATGCCTTCCTAGCGTGTTGATCCTGCGGCCTCGTCTCCCCTTCCTGTAGGCCTGGCGTGGAGTTTGGCGGGCGTGCCCGAGACTCCCCCGCTGATCTTCAGCGGTAACTTACTGGCACTAGTAGAAAAAGGGTCAAATGTGAAGCACATTAGTGCCTGTTTGAATTTGAGCCGGCACTAATGTGACCATTAGTGCCGGTTCCAACGGCTAGGCGGGCGGGCATCATTAGTACCGGTTCGTGGCCCTTGAAAACTTGTGAGAGCATTTTGAGAGGGGAAGCCCCTCATGTAAACAAATCGCAATTTTATTTTTCTGTGTGGTGTTAGTTCGTGTCGTTGTGAACTTGTGAATCCTGATGCGAGTTTCCTGCCTTGATTTACCTTAGTCAGCGCCAACCTTGAGCTAGGCCATGACGTGTCGAGTTCCTGAGAACCTTGCGGAGCTCGCCGCCCTGCCGGAGGGGGCCCCATGTGGAGTGGGCAACAGGTGTAGCACGCGCTCGGGGCACGCGTGCTTCGCGCAATCCTACTCACGAGGAGCTCGTGAGGGAAAGGCGACGGACATGAGTCCCAAAAAAATGAGATCCAGAAGGCAAGGAATTGCTCAAATGAGAAAAGGTTCCCCCCGCGCGCATCAATAAAAAACTCAGCTTCAACTCAAATCCAGATCCAGAAAGCAAAGCTACAGAAGGAAAGATCCATAGCAAAAGGCCGCGTCTAGCACCTAGTCTAGTCTTCTGGTCTTCAAGTCTTCTCACCAGCGCGGAGCTAAGTGCTGCCACTAGGCGTGGGAGGGAGCCCCAGGGCCTGAGGCCGGCACCCCTCAGACTTCGGGGCGTGTACAGCCTCATCTCATTATTACGTGAGAGTGTCACGGGCGGCGAGCTTCACAGGCACCGGGCCTTCTTCACAGGTACCAGCCTTGCTTCATATCGCCAGACAAGGGCCCCACCTTGCACTGCTCTCGACCCCCTCCGAGCCGACCAGAGACGAGGATGACACAGAGGAGGGAAAGAGGACGCCAGTGGTTCCCTCGGCGACCACAGGTCCTCTGCCGGGGGAAGGGTTGGCGAGGCCTCCCCGGCAGAGGGCCTACCTCCTGGTGTCGTCAGGCGGCGCACGCCGCAGGGAGGGGCCTTGCTCCTGGCTCCCTCTCGGTGGCCCCCAGCGCGTCTCCCTTGCTGGGGCGGGTCTCGCCGCGCCTGGGTCGTCGACCATCACGGCAACCTGGTTCATCTATAGCCCATGGTTAGCGTAAACTTGCTCTGGAGGGACTAGCGGTACCCTGTAATCGCCGATGTTGGTGCGATCATTGTGGTTCTCCATTGCCTCTTGGAAAGCTTCCACCCCTAGCGCCCCTTCTCCCCAATCTTCTCCAACAAACGAGGCGGTGTCATCCTCTGGTGCGTACTCTTGGTCCATCATGCGGGGCACGTAGGCTTCCCGGGCCGTCACCCCAAACACCTCCCCGCGGTGCCCCACACTCCACGTTGCTCCGCCCATGACAGCGTCCTAGGGATGAAGATACGGCACCCTGCCGGATCCATGGGGGGCGATGCTTGTGCTTGTGTTCATTGAGGGCGGCATGGGGGGATTGGAGCCCCCTGCGCCACCGGCCGTGCTGATGTTGATGAAGCCCCCGTGCGTAGTTGATGGTGCGCAGATGTGGTGATGCTCACCGCATGACCCTGCAGTGGCCTGGGGGAAGTCAATAGTAGAAAGGTGGTGCTCTCGACGCCGCCGCGTCCAGCAGCTCAGCGACTTGCTAGAGTAGCGTGTCCCGGTCGCTCTCCATCAGCCTGCATCACAACAACTCGTTTGCCACCATAAGTGCCGCCTGCATGTTCGCTTGCTCCCTCCGCGAGTGCGGCGCCGTTGCCGCAGCGTGGCTTGCCGCAGCCCATACTTGCCATGGGGTGAGGGTGGATGACGCCTGACCACGTTGTCCGCGCCCAGCGGAGCTTGGTGGCGCCCATGCCGCTTGAGGTGCGGGGTCGAGATCTCCACGGGCAGGCGGTGTCGTCCGTGCCGGCCAAGCTGCCCAGCGGTCGGAGCCGGTCCTTGGGTCGCTAGACATCGCAGCCGGCGAATGTCGAAGAGCTGGTTGGCGGAGAAGAAGCTCCGGCGCACCCCTACCTGGCGCGCCAAATGTCAGATGTGGGGTTCCGGCTAACCCT
The DNA here is from genome assembly GCF_018294505.1 of Triticum aestivum. Classification (NCBI taxonomy): domain Eukaryota; kingdom Viridiplantae; phylum Streptophyta; class Magnoliopsida; order Poales; family Poaceae; genus Triticum; species Triticum aestivum. The sequence goes on from NC_057806.1 coordinate 114,282,076, forward strand.
TAAGGTTCGAACACTGGGGTGCGCGCAAAGTCTTTCCCTCCTATCGATCTACGCTCTAGCTCGCTAAGATCTTGCGGACGAACTCGACGAACTCACATCACAGAAAGAGACACGAGGTTTATACTGGTTCGGGCCACCGTTGTGGTGTAATACCCTACTCCAGTGTGGTGGTGGATGGATTGCCTCTTGGACTGATGATGAACAGTACAAGGGAAGAACACCCTCCTAAGGTTGAGGTGTTCTTGTGCGAGTGTTGGCTTCTTGCTCTGTGCGAGTTCTTGATCCGTTTTCTCCTACTGTGGTGGCTAGTCCTATTTATAGAGGCCCTAGTCCTCTTCCCAAATATCGAGCGGGAAGGGAGCCAACAACGGCGGGCAAATTTAGAGGGGGGCAGCTAGTACAAGCTATCCTGACAAAGGGGTCTTCGCCTGCGAAAAGCCCTGGGGTGACGCCATCTTGGGCTCCACGATGACCTCCGCCTTGCCGCCCTCCTGGTCTTGGTCTTGTTGCACGAATATGGCAACCTTTTCCTGATGCCTCGGTACTCTTTGTTTGCGCCAGCCTCCTTAGCACCAAAGAGGAAAGAAGGACTCTGCGCATACCGGCGCCCGCCTGGCACCCGCCTGGCGCCGTTCATCATGGCTCACATCACGAGTCCCTCGTGAGGTTTGCCCCGCCTTGATATCTTCGCTCCTCGTGAGCCTGGCTGGCCAGGCCACTCCAGAGGAGGCCTTGTGTCGTCCGCCTCGCGAGGCATGGACCCTCGCGAAGGTCTTGGATGCCTTGATGATGAAGACGGGCCATACGGCCCGCAGCATAGCCACGCCATGGGCCGCAGGTAGGCAAGTCTGGGGACCCCCGTTCCCAGAACGCCGACACACTCTCACCCTTCCATCATTGCTAGACTCTGCGGTACTGTGCATTGCCCTTTCTCACCTTGAGAGTTGGTGCAAATTTTGCCGGTGCATCCAAACCCCGTGATATGATACGCTCTATCACACATAAACCTCCTTATATCTTCTTCAAAACAGCCACCATACCTACCTATTATGGCATTTCCATAGCCATTCCGAGATATATTGCCATGCAACTTTCCATCGTTCCGTTTATTATGACACGCTTCATCATTGTCATATTGCCTTGCATGATCATGTAGTTGACATCATATTTTGGCAAAGCCACCAGGCATAATTTCATTCATGTCACTCTTGTTTCATTGCCCATCCCGGTGCACCGTCGGAGGCATTCATATAGAGTCATACTTTGTTCTAGTATCGAGTTGTAATCATTGAGTTGTAAATAAATAGAAGTGTGATGATCATCATTAATAGAGCATTGTCCCAAAAAAAAGAAAAAAAGAAAGGCCAAATAAAAAAATAAAAAAGGGCCAAATAGAAAAAAGGAAGGCCTAAAAAAGGGAAAAAGAAGGGACAATGCTACTATCCTTTTTCCACACTTGTGCTTCAAAGTAGCACCATGATCTTCATGATAGAGAGTCTCTTATTTTGTCACTTTCATATACTAGTGGGAATTTTTCATTTTAGAACTTGGCTTGTATATTGCAACAATGGGCTTCCTCAAATGCCCTAGGTCTTTGTGAGCAAGCAAGTTCGATGCACACCCACTTAGTTTCTTTTGTTGAGCTTTCATACATTTATAGCTCTAGTGCATCTGTTGCATGGAAATCCCTACTCCTCGCATTGACATCAATTAATTGATGGGCATCTCCATAGCCCGCTGATTAGCCGCATCGGTGTGAGACTTTCTCCTTTTTTGTCTTCTCCACACAACCCCCATCATTATACTCTATTCCACCCATCGTGCTATGTCCATGGCTCACGCTCATCTATTGCGTGAAAGTTGAAAAAAGTTTGAGATTACTAAAGTATGAAACAATTGCGTAGCTTGTCATCGGGGTTGTGCAAGATGAAAGCATTTTGTGTGACGAAGATGGAGCATGGCCAAACTATATGATTTTGTAGGGATGAGCTTTCTTGGCCATGTTATTTTGATAAGAATTGCTTGGTTAGTATGCTTGAAGTATTATTATTTTTATGTCAATATTAAAATTTTGTGTTGAATCTTATGGATCTGAATATTCTTGACACAATAAAGAAGATTACATTGATAAATATGTTAGGTAGCGTTCCACATCAAAAATTCTGTTTTTATCATTTACCTACTCGAGGACGACCAGGAATTAAGCTTTGGGATGCTTGATACGTCTCCAACATATCTATAATTTTTGATTATTATCCATCTAGGATGTTTTATATGCATTTATATGCTATTTTATATGATTTTTGGGACTAACCTATTAACCTAGAGCCCAGTGCTAGTTTATTTTTTTCCTTGTTTTTGAGTACTGCAGAAAAGGAATACCAAACGGAGTCCAATTGACCTGAAACTTGATGGAGATTATTTTTGGACCAGAAGAAGCCCACGGAGCACCGGAGATAGGCCAGAACAGGCCTGAGGCACCCACGAGGGTGGGGGGCATGCCCCCATACCTCGTGGCCACCTCGGAGACCCCCTGCCTTATTCCCGACGTCAAAACATCTTATATATACAGAAACCCCCAGAACATAACCTAGATCGGGAGTTCCGCCGCTGCAAGCCTCTGTAGCGACCAAAAACCAATCGGGACCCTGTTCCGGCACTTCGTCGGAGGGGGGATCCATCACCGGTGGCCATCTTCATCATCTCGGCGCTCTACATGACGAGGAGGGAGTAGTTCACCCTCGGGGCTGAGGGTATGTACTAGTAGCTATGTGTTTGATCTCTCTCTCTCTCGTGTTCTTCAGGTGGTACGATCTTGATGTATCGCGAGCTTTGCTATTATAGTTGGATTTTATGATGTTTCTCCCACTCTACTCTCTTGTAATGGATTGAGTTTTCCCTTTGAAGTTATCTTCTCGAATTGAGTCTTTAAGGATTTGAGAACACTTGATGTATGTCTTGGATGTGCTTATTTGTGGTGACAATGGGATATCATGTGATCTACTTGATGTATGTTTTGGTGATCAACTTGCGGGTTCCGTGACCTCGTGAACTTATGCATAGGGGTTGGCACACGTTTTCATCTTGACTCTCCGGTAGAAACTTTGGGGCTCTCTTTGAAGTTCTTTGTGTCAGTTGAATAGATGAATCTGAGATTGTGTGATGCATATTGTATAATCATACCCGCGGATACATGAGGTGACATTGGAGTATCTAGGTGACATTAGTGTTTTGGTTGATTTGTGTCTTAAGGTGTTATTCTAGTACGAACTCTTGAATAGATCGATTAGAAAGGATAACTTTGAGGTGGTTTCGTACCCTACAATAATCTCTTCATTCGTTCTCCGCTATTAGTGACTTTGGAGTGACTCTTTGTTGCATGTTGAGGGATAGTTATATGATCCAGTTATGTTATTATTGTTGAGAGAACTTGCACTAGTGAAAGTATGAACTCTAGGCCTTGTTTCAACGCATTGCAATACCATTTGTGCTCACTTTTATCGTTAGTTGCCTTGCTGTTTTTATATTTTCAGATTACAGAACCTATATCTACCATCCATGTTGCACTTGTATCACCATATCTTCCCCGAACTAGTGCACCTATACAATCTACCATTGTATTGTGTGTGTTGGGGGACACAAGAGACTCTTTGTTATTTGGTTGCAGGGTTGCTTGAGAGAGACCATCTTCATCCTACGCCTCCCACGGATTGATAAACCTTAGGTCATCCACTTGAGGGAAATTTGCTACTGTCGTACAAACCTCTGCACTTGGAGGCCCAACAACTTCTACAAGAAGAAGGTTCTGTAGTAGACATCAGGTCACGCTGCGGGGCCGCGCGCCTTGGGGCAAGAGCGGCTTCTTGGTGCGGAGATGGTGGAGGCGCTCCATGAGTTACGTCTTCCGTGGCTGGAGGAGGGAGTGGCAGCGAGAGAGATGGTACGGGAGAGCCCCCAGCTACACTGACGAGCTCAGCGATGCGGTCCAGCCAGTCCTCATAGAGGTCATCGACCGGGTGGTAATGCAGGAGCTCACATGCCATGAGCAGCACAGCCTGCGCGTCTATGGGGGCGTGACATGCGTGGGACGACGAGCCGGCCAGAGTCAGCAACGAGGTGGTGGTGCGGCCGTCCCGCCGCCCAGAGGGGTGCAGCGATGAGGCTTGCTGCTCATTTCCTGTCAGGCCGATGGCGGCGTTGGTGCCGGGTGATGGAGAGCGACGGGGAGGCCCGCCGACGGGAGCCATCTAAGCGACACGGGCGGCAAGAGCGGCCCGACGCTCAGCCCGAGCTCGGCGAGTGTCGTCCATGGATGCGATGAAGTAGTGGAATGCAGATTGACGAAAGAAAGGCTTCAGCGCACCCCTACCTAGCACGCCAAATGTTAGATTGTGGGTTCCGGCAAACCCTTGAGGTTCGAACACTGGGGTGCGCATGAAGATCTCTCTTCCCCTAGCTCACTCTCGCCACGATCTCAAGGCCTAGCTCGGCGAACCAAAAGAACAAGAGACATGAGGGTTTAGAATGGTTTGGGCCACCGATGTGGTCTAATACCCTACTCCAGTGTGGTGTGGTGGATTGCCTTGTAGGTTGAGGATGAACAAGTACAAGGGAAGAACAGCCTCCTGAGGAGAGGTGTTCTTGAGCTCGGTGAGCTTGTGTGTGTGTGCATGGTGAATGATCCATCGAAGATTAGTTGCTTCCTATGGTGGTGGCGAGTCCTATTTGTAGAGGCCTTGGTCCTCTTCCCAAATGTTAGGCGGGAAGGGATCCCACAACGGCCAATTTTGAAGGGGGACAACTAGTACAAGTTATCCTGATAAAAGGTGGTCTTCGCCTGCCAAAGGCTCTGGTGGTGACGCTGCCGTGGTCTCCGTGGTGACCTCCGTCCTGCCATCCTGCTGGTCTTGGTCTTGTTGCACTGGTATGGAAACCATTGCCTGACGCCTCGGGACTCCTCGCCCGCGCCTACCTCTTTAGCACCAAAGAGGAAACTGGTGCTCTGCGCCTGCTGGTGGCTGCCTGGTGCCGGTCGTCATGGCTCACGTCATGTGAACCTCGCGAGGTGCCCCTCCGCCTTGATCTCTCCGCTCCTCACGAGCCAGCTTAGTGAGGCTGCCCCTGAGGAGGTCTTGTGTCGTCCGCCTCGCGAGGCTTGGCCCCTCGCGAGGGTCTTGAGCGGTTGTTGGTGAACATGGGCCGTACCAAGCCGTTGGTGGAGCCAAGCCATGGGCCGCAGGTAGGCAAGTCTGGGGACCCTCGTTCCAAGAACGCCGACAGCTATCATACCTAATTCTAGGGGTTGACAGGGTGCATTAAATGTGCCACTTAGTGTCACATCACTGTTTGCCCGACAAGGCCTGCTGGGCTATCTTGCTAGCTTCGCATCTGTTCTCCTGACACGTCGCAGGATGGATGTCATCTGTGGGTTCCTACCATAGGAAATGGCTGCGATGTGGGAAATGGCTGCCACTTAATCACCTTGCGGCTTGACACCGCACTGATTGACGACATGAGTCATGCTTGATTGGTTGGCGGGGTGGTTCAGCCCCCGCGAGCCCTGGCAGGCTCTGTCGGGAGTCTTGGTTGCTTGCTTCTGGTGGTGGCCTTGCCCCTTGCCGGGCTCGCCTGCCCGGCAAGGAGGCCCTTCTTTTGCTGATATCTTGGTCCTCTAGCTCGATCTCGGTCCTTCTGGGCTGCTTGTTGTTTCTTCAACCTCTGACTTGAGTTTGTGCTTCAATCTTGATCTTGGGCCTGTGCACAGTTGGGCAACAAACCTAGGGTTTGTTGCACCGGCAGGAGCCCCCGGGCCTGCCCCAAACGCGCTGCTGACCATCGTCGGGGTAGGGCCTAATAAGTGCCTAGGCAGGATCGCTGAAGGGGTTTGGCCCCTTGAGGTTTCCTTCGCTGCTTCATTAGTCTTGATTTCGGGGCGGTTCACGATTTCCCCGCTCTTGGTGCAAAGCCAATAATGGCGGGGCCGCAGCAGTGATGGCCCATGAATGACTTTAACGCACGGGGTAGAAACTACCAAATTACTCTTCCCACAACGCGACCTTATCCTTAGCCACATATGCTGCATGCATTATGCGGGGTAGGTAACGGATGTGCGTGACGCGGGAGAGCATCTTGAAGAGGGCCCACCCACCTTGAATTGGCAGAGGAGGGTGGTGGTCACCCGTTGATGGAGCAGTCGCCCTTCCCCGCCCGGCCTATAAAAGGAAGGGGTGGAGGAGGGCAGAGTCATCCATCTCTGCACTCCTCTTCTTCTTCTCCTCTTGTTCTCTGCTTCCGCTAGTGATGCCAAAGAGAAGAGCCTGGGGCCAGCCCCGGGGCTCCCGCTTGGGACATTCGTTGCCCCACACCGGTGTTGACGCTCGGGGAGTGAGCCTGGTCCTTAGCATGGTGAATCTCTTGGTCTCTTCGAGGCTTAGCCGGGAGGCGGTGCTGGAGATCATCAGTAAACCCAGCATTGCCCCTCCCGGAGGACTTGGGGTTGTTGTCGTCGAGAGGCGCGCCTTCCTGCCCACCAAGGAGGGGAGAAGCGCGCCTCAGGCCCTCCGGCTGCTTGCTGTTTCTCCGCTGGAGGCGTCGGACCGGAGTCTTGGCGCTTCCCGGGAGCAGCGGTGGTGAAGAGAATGCAAGGGAAGACGGAGAAGGCAGGTGGCAGGGGGTCAGGTCGGAGTATAATGGCGTGAATGCCTTCGCCTCCGACCGTTGACCTGCCGCCTCGTCTTTCCGTTCTTCCCTTCCCTCCCCAGCACCGTCATCACCAGCCTCTTCGGGTGGTGGCCGGGGAGGGATGTTCTCCTGGCACCTTCTCCTCGCCTCCAATAGTCTTCCGGCTGAGCTTTGGTGGATGACTCCACTGACGCTCAAGCCGGGGGTTCTTGCTGGCTCCGGAGGTGCGACCGGAAGGCGCCGGCCTGTCCACCGCACTCCTCCTTCGCAAACTCGCCACTCCCGGTCTTGTCAGGCTGTGCCCGACGGGCCCTAACAGGACCGGGGTAGGCTCCTGCTTGGGTGTTGGGGAACATAGTAATTTCAACAATTTTCCTACGCACACGCAAGATCATGGTGAATCATAGCAACGAGAGGGGAGAGTGTTGTCCACGTACCCTCGTAGACCGAAAGCGGAAGCGTTAGCACAACGCGGTTGATGTAGTCGTACGTCTTCATGATCCGACCGATCAAGTACCGAACGCACCGCACCTCCGAGTTCAGCACACGTTAAACCCGATGACGTCCCTGGAACTCCGATCCAGGCGAGGGTTGAGGGAGAGTTTCATTAGCACGACGGCGTGGTGACGATGTTGATGTTCTACCGACGCAGGGCTTCGCCTAAGCACCGCTACAGTATTATCGAGGTGGACTATGGTGGAGGGGGGCACCGCACACGGCTAAAAGATCAAACAAATCAATTGTTGTCTCTATGGGGTGCCCCCTGCCCCCGTATATAAAGGAGCAAGGGGGGTGCGGCCGGCCAGGGGAGAGGGCGCGCCAGGAGGAGTTCTACTCCCACCGGGAGTAGGTCTCCCCCCTTTCCTAGTTGGATTAGGACTTGGGAGGGGGAAACAGGTGGAGGAGAAGAAGGAAGGGGGCGCCCCCCCCCCTCTCTTTGTCCTATTCGGACTACGAGGGAGGGGGCCCGGCCCTTGCCCTGGCCGCCTCCTCTCTATTCCACCAAGGCCCACTAAGGCCCATTAAGTCCCCGGGGGGTTCCAGTAACCTCCCTGTACTCCGGTAAAATCCCGATTTCACCCAGAACACTTCCGATATCCAAACATAGGCTTCCAATATATAATTCTTCATGTGTCGACCATTTCGAGACTCCTCGTCATGTCCGTGATCACATCCGGGACTCCGAACAACCTTCGGTACATCAAAACATATAAACTCATAATATAACTGTCATCGAAACATTAACCGTGCGGACCCTACGGGTTCGAGAACTATGTAGACATGACCGAGACATGTCTTCGGTCAATAACCAATAGCCGAACCTGGATGCTCATATTGGCTCCCACATATTCTACGAAGATCTTTATCGGTCAGACCGCATAACAACATACGTTGTTCCCTTTGTCATCGGTATGTTACTTGCCCGATATTCGATCGTCGGTATCTCAATACCTAGTTCAATCTCGTTACCGGCAAGTCTCTTTACTCGTTCCGTAATACATCATCCCGCAACTAATTCATTAGTTGCAATGCTTGCAAGGCATAAGTGATGTGCATTACCGAGAGGGCCTAGAGATACCTCTCCGATAATCGGAGTGACAAATCCTAATCTCGAAATACGTGAACCCAACCAGTACCTTTGGAGACACCTGTAGAGCACCTTTATAATCACCCAGTTACGTTGTGACTTTTGGTAGCACACAAAGTGTTCCTCCGGTAAATGGGAGTTGCATAATCTCATAGTCATAGGAATATGTATCAGTCATGAAGAAAGCAATAGCAACATACTAAACGATCGTGTGCTAAGCTAACAGAATCGGTCATGTCAATCACATCATTCTCCTAATGATGTGTTCCCATTAATCAAATGACAACCCATGTCAATGGCTAGGAAATTTAACCATCTTTGATCAACGAGCTAGTCAAGTAGAGGCATACTAGTGACACTCTATTTGTCTATGTATTCACACATGTATTATGTTTCCGGTTAATACAATTCTAGCATGAATAATAAACATTTATCTTGATATAAGGAAATAAATAATAACTTTATTATTGCCTCTAGGGCATATTTCCTTCAGTCTCCAACTTGCACTAGAGTCAATAATATAGATTACACAATAATGAGTCTAACACCCATGGAGCCTTGGTGCTGATCATGTTTTGCTCGTGGAAGAGGCTTCGTCAACGGGTCTGCAACATTCAGATCCGTATGTATCTTGCAAATTTCTATGTCTCCCACCTGGACTAAATCCCGAATGGAATTGAAGTGTCTCTTGATGTGCTTGGTTCTCTTGTGAAATCTGGATTCCTTCGCCAAGAAAATTGCACCAGTATTGTCACAAAAGATTTTCATTGGACCAGATGCACTAGGTATGACACCTAGATCGGATATGAACTCCTTCATCCAGACTCCTTCATTCGCTGATTCCGAAGCAGCTATGTACTCTGCTTCACACGTAGATCCCGCCACGACGCTTTGTTTAAAACTACACCAACTGACAGCTCCACCATTCAATGTAAACACGTATTCGGTTTGCGATTTAGAATCGTCCGGATCAGTGTCAAAGCTTGCATCAACGTAACCATTTACAATGAGCTCTTGGTCACCTCCATAAACAAGAAACATATCCTTAGTCCTTTTCAGGTATTTCAGGATGTTCTTGACCGCTGTCCAGTGATCCACTCCTGGATTACTTTGGTACCTCCCTGCTAGACTTATAGCAAGGCACACGTCAGGTTTGGTACACAGCATTGCATACATGATAGAGCCTATGGTTAAAGCATAGGGAACATCTTTCGTTTTCTCTCTATCTTCTGCAGTGGTCAGGCATTGAGTCTTACTCAACATCACACCTTGTAACACAGGCAAGAACCCTTTCTTTGCTTGATCCATTTCGAACTTCATCAAAACTTTGTCAAGGTATGTGCTTTGTGAAAGTCCAATTAAGCGTCTTGATCTATCTCTATAGATCTTAATGCCCAATATGTAAGCAGCTTCACCGAGGTCTTTCATTGAAAAACTCTTATTCAAGTATCCCTTTATGCTATCCAGAAATTCTATATCATTTCCAGTCAGTAATATGTCATCCACATATAATATCAGAAATGCTACAGAGCTCCCACTCACTTTCTTGTAAATACAGGCTTCTCCAAAAGTCTGTACAAAACCAAATGCTTTGATCACACTATCAGAACATTTATTCCAACTCCGAGAGGCTTGCACCAGTCCATAGATGGATCGCTGGAGCTTGCACACTTTGTTAGCTCCCTTTGGATTGAAAAAACCTTCCAGTTGCATCATATACAACTCTTCTACCAGAAATCCATTCAAGAATGCAGTTTTGACATCCATTTGCCAAATTTCATAATCATAAAATGCGGCAATTGCTAACATGATTCGGACAGACTTAAGCATCGCTACGGGTGAGAAGGTCTCATCGTAGTCAATCCCTTGAACTTGTTGAAAACCTTTCGCAACAAGTTGAGCTTTGTAGACAGTAACATTACCGTCAGTGTCAGTCTTCTTCTTGAAGATCCATTTATTCTCAATTGCTTGCTGATCATCGGGCAAGTCAACCAAAGTCCACACTTTGTTCTCATACATGGATCCCATCTCAGATTTCATGGCCTCAAGCCATTTTGCGGAATTCGGGCTCACCATCGCTTCTTCATAGTTCATAGGTTCATCATGATCTAGTAACATGACTTCTAGAACAACATTACCGTACCACTCTAGTGCGGATCTTACTCTGGTTGATCTACGAGGTTCAGTAACAACTTGATCTGAAGTTCCATGATCATCATCATTAACTTCCTCACTAATTGGTGTAGGCGTCACAGAAACCGGTTTTTGTGATGAACTACTTTCCAATAGGGGAGCAGGTATAGTTACCTCATCAAGTTCTAATTTCCTCCCAGACACTTCTTTCGAGAGAGTCTCCTTCTCTAGAAAGGATCCATTCTTAGCAACGAATGTCTTGCCTTCGGATCTGTGATACAAGGTGTACCCAACAGTCTCCTTTGGGTATACTATGAAGACACATTTCTTCGATTTGGGTTCGAGCTTATCAGGTTGAAGCTTTTTCACATAAGCATCGCAGCCCCAAACTTTCAGAAATGACAACTTTGGTTTCTTGCCAAACCACAGTTCATATGGCGTCGTCTCAACGGATTTCGATGGTGCCCTATTTAACGTGAATGCGGCCGTCTGTAAAGCATAACCCCAAAACGATAGCGGTAAATCAGTAAGAGACATCATAGATCGCACCATATCTAGTAAAGTACGATTACGATGTTCGGACACACCATTACGTTATGGTGTTCCGGGTGGCGTGAGTTGCGAAACTATTCCGCATTGTTTCAAATCTAGACCAAACTCGTAAATCAAATATTCTTCTCCGTGATCAGATCATAGAAACTTTATTTTCTTGTTATGATGATTTTCAACTTCACTCTGAAATTCTTTGAACTTTTCAAACGTTTCAGACTTATGCTTCATTAAGTAGATATACCCATATCTGCTTAAATCATCTGTGAAGGTGAGAAAATAACAATATCCGCCACGAGCCTCAACATTTATTGGACCACATACATCTGTATGTATGATTTCCAACAAATCGGTTGCTCTCTCCATAGTTCCGGAGAACGGCGTTTTAGTCATCTTGCCCATGAGGCACGGTGCACAAGTACCAAGTGATTCATAATCAAGTGATTCCAAAAGTCCATCAGTATGGAGTTTCTTCATGTGCTTTACACCGATATGACCTAAACGGCGGTGCCACAAATAAGTTGCACTATCATTATCAACTCTGCATCTTTTGGCTTCAACATTATGAATATCTGTGTCACTACTATCGAGATTCATCAAAAATAGACCACTCTTCAAAGGTGGATGACCATAAAAGATATTATTCATATAAATAGAACAACCATTGTTCTCTGATTTAAATGAATAACCGTCTCGCATCAAACAAGATCCAGATATAATTTTCATGCTCAACGCTGGCATCAAATAACAATTATTTAAGTCTAATACTAATCCCGAAGGTAGATGTAGAGGCAGTGTGCCGACCGCGATCTCATCCACTTTGGAACCATTTCCCACGCGCATCGTCACCTCGTCCTTGGCCAGTGTTCTCTTAATCTGTAGTCCCTGTTTCAAGTTGCAAATATTAGCAACAGAACCGGTATCAAATGCCCAGGTGCTACTGCGAGCTCTAGTAAGGTACACATCAATAACATGTATATCACATATACCTTTGTTCACCTTGCCATCCTTCTTATCCACCAAATACTTGGGGCAGTTCCGCTTCCAGTGACCAGTCTGCTTGAAGTAGAAGCACTCAGTTTCAGGCTTAGGTCCAGACTTGGGTTACTTCTGCTGAGCAGCAACTTGCTTGTTGTTCTTCTTGAAGTTCCCCTTCTTCTTCCCTTTGCCCTTCTTCTTGAAACTGGTGGTCTTATTGACCATCAACACTTGATGCTCCTTCTTGATTTCTACCTCCGCAGCCTTTAGCATTGCGAAGACCTCAGGAATTGTCTTATCCATCCCTTGTATATTATAGTTCATCACGAAGTTTTTGTAGCTTGGTGACAGTGATTGGAGAGTTCTGTCAATGACGCTATCATCCGGAAGATTAACTCCCAGTTGAATCGAGTGATTATTATACCCACACATCTTGAGTATATGCTCACTGACAGAACTATTCTCCTCCATTTTGCAGCTGTAGAACTTGTTGGAGACTTCATATCTCTCAATCCAGGCATTTTCTTGAAATATTAACTTCAACTCTTGGAACATCTCATATGCTCCATTACGTTCAAAACGTCGTTGAAGTCTGGTTCTAAGCCGTAAAGCATTGCACATTGAACAATCGAGTAGCCAACAGCTTTGCTCTGCCACACGTTCTTAACGTCGTCAGTTGCATCAGCAGCAGGCCTGGCACCTAGCGGTGCTTCCAGGACATAATTCTTCTGTGCAGCAATGAGGATAATCCTCAAGTTACAGACTCAGTCCGTGTAATTGCTACCATTATGTTTCAACTTTTCTTTCTCAAGGAACGCATTAAAATTCAATGAAACAACAGCACGGGCCATCTATCTACAATAAAACATAGACAAGCAAGATACTATCAGGTACTAAGTATGATAAATTTAAGTTCAATTAATCATATTACTTAAGAACTCCCACTTAGAAATACATCCCTCTAATCTTCTAAGTGATCACGTGATCCAAATCAACTAAATCATAACCGATCATCACGTGAAAGGGAGTAGTTTTCAATAGTGAACATCACTATGTTGATCATATCTACTATATGATTCACGCTCGACCTTTCGGTCTCAGTGTTCCGAGGCCATATCTGCATATGCTAGGCTCGTCAAGTTTAACCTGAGTATTCTGCGTTTGCAAAACTGGCTTGCACCCATTGTAGATGGACGTAGAGCTTATCACACCCGATCATCACGTGGTGTCTGGGCACGACGAACTTTGGCAACGGTGCATAATCAGGGAGAACACTATTATCTTGAAATTTAGTGAGAGATCATCTTATAATGCTACCGTCAATCAAAGCAAGATAAGATGCATAAAAGATAAACATCACATGCAATCAATATAAGTGATATGATATGGCCATCATCTTCTTGTGCTTGTGATCTCCATCTCCGACGCACCGTCATGATCACCATCGTCACCGGCGCGACACCTTGATCTCCATCATAGCATCGTTGTCATCTCGCTAATCTTATGCTTCTACAACTATTGCTACCGCTTAGTGATAAAGTAAAGCATTACAGGGCAATTGCATTGCATACAATAAAGCGACAACCATATGGCTCCTGCCAGTTGTTGATAACTCGGTTACAAAACATGATCGTCTCATACAATAAAATTTAGCATCATGTCTTGACCATATCACATCACAACATGCCCTGCAAAAACAAGTTAGACGTCCTCTACTTTGTTGTTGCAAGTTGTACATGGCTGCTACGGGCTTAGCAAGAACCATTCTTACCTACGCATCAAAACCACAACGATAGTTTGTCAAGTTGGTGCTGTTTTAACCTTCGGAAGGACCGGGCGTAGCCATACTCGGTTCAACTAAAGTTGGAGAAACTGACACTCGCCAACCACCTATGTGCAAAGCACATCGGTAGAACCAGTATGGCGTAAGCATGCGCGTAGTGTCGGTCCGGGCCGCTTCATCCAACAATACCGCCGAACCAAAGTATGACATGCTGGTAAGCAGTATGACTTATATCGCCCATAACTCACTTGTGTTCTACTCGTGCATATGACATCTACGCATAAAACCTGGCTCTGATACCACTGTTGGGGAACGTAGTAATTTCAACAAATTTCTACGCACACGCAAGATCATGGTGATGCATAGCAACAAGAGAGGAGAGTGTTATCCACGTACCCTCGTAGACCAAAACGGAAGCGTTAGCACAACACGGTTGATGTAGTCGTACGTCTTCACGATCCGACTGATCAAGTACCGAACGCAAGGCTCCTCCGAGTTCAGCACACGTTCAGCCCGATGATGTCCCTCGAACTCCGATCCAGCCGAGTGTTGAGGGAGAGCTTCTTCAGCATGACGGCGTGGTGACGATGTTGATGTTCTACCGACGCAGGGCTTTGCCTAAGCACCGCTACAGTATTATCGAGGTGGACTATGGTGGAGGGGGGCACCGCACACGGCTAAAAGATCAAACAGATCAATTGTTGTCTCTATGCGGTGCCCCCCTGACCCCGTATATAAAGGAGCAAGGGGGGTGCGGCCGGCCAGGGGAGAGGGCGCGCCGTCGGGAGTAGGACTCCCCCCCTTTCCTAGTTGGATTAGGACTTGGGAGGGGGAAAGAGGTGGAGGAGAAGAAGGAAGGGGGGCGCCGCCCCCCTCTCCTTGTCCTATTCGGACTAGGGGGAGGGGGCGCGGCCCTTGCCCTGGCCGCCTCCTCTCTCTTCCACCAAGGCCCACTAAGGCCCATTAAGTCCCCGTGGGGTTCCGGTAACCTCCCGGTACTCCGGTAAAATGCCGATTTCACCCAGAACACTTGCGATATCCAAACACAGGCTTCCAATATATCAATCTTCATGTCTCGACCATTTCGAGACTCCTCGTCATGTCCGTGATCACATCCGGGACACCGAACAAACTTCGGTACATCAAAACATATAAACTCATAATATAACTGTCATCGAAACGTTAAGCGTGCGGAACCTACGGGTTCGAGAACTATGTAGACATGACCGAGACATGTTTCCGGTCAATAACCAATAGCGGAACCTCGATGCTCATATTGGCTCCCACATATTATACGAAGATCTTTAACGGTCAGACCGCATAACAACATATGTTGTTCCCTTTGTCATCGGTATGTTACTTGACCAAGATTCGATCGTCGGTATCTCAATACCGAGTTCAATCTCGTTACTGGCAGGTCTCTTTACTCATTCAGTAATACATCATCCCGCAACTAATTCATTAGTTGCAATGCTTGCAAGGCATAAGTGATGTGCATTACCGAGAGGGCCCAGAGATACCTCTCCGACAATCGCAGTGACAAATCATAATCTCGAAATACGCCAACCCAACAAGTACCTTTGGAGACACTTGTAGAGCACCTTTATAATCACCCTGTTTTGTTGTGACGTTTGGTAGCACACAAAGTGTTCCTCCGGTAAACGGGAGTTGCATAATATCATAGTCATAGGAACATGTATAAGTCATTAAGAAAGCAATAGCAACATACTAAACGTTCTTGTGCTAAGCGAACGGAATGGGTCATGTCAATCACATCATTCTCCTAATGATGTGATCCCGTTAATCAAATGACAACCCATGTCAATGGCTAGGAAACATAACCATCTTTGATCAACGAGCTAGTCAAGTAGAGGCATACTAGTGACACTCTGTTTGTCTATGTATTCACACATGTATTATGTTTCCAGTTAATACAATTCTATCATGAATAATAAACATTTATCATGATAAAAGGAAATAAATAATAACTTTATTATTGCCTCTAGGGCATATTTCCTTCATTGGGTGCTCCTTTTCTCGTCTTTTGCTCCTTCCGCCGTAGTGCCTAAAGGAGGGAAAACAAAAAGAGGGGATTATGGGGCACTTATCTTTTTTCAATCTTAAATTACCTGGAAATTGCCAAATTTTAATTCAAATAATGTAATCTCTCAAGTCCATCTTTGTGTTCTATAATGCTTGTACTTGTATCAACATATGAATGAAAAAGATGATCCTTGCCGGGAACCCGTGGATGTATATGTCCATGCAGAGGTGGAGAGCCCCTTTAATAAAAATAAATGAGTTTCCCCGGCAGGATATCCTGCCGGCACCATCTTTGTCGGCCGGAGAGCTCTGTCTGCCGGGGAACAGACAGAGGGGCCAGCCCCCCACTGGCTCCTTTTTACCAAAGGCTACTACGACCATCCTGGCTGAAGCAACGGTCGAGTCATGGATGGGAGCACCTAAGTTTGAAAAGAGAGGCAAGGTTTTCTGATGCAAAGTTATAGCTTTACAGAACACTAATGGACAAGAGGTGAACTTATCTATTTGGCTTGCCGGGGATCGTTGTGCCGTGCAATCTTCTCGTCCTTTGTCCAAGCTAAGTTCACGACAGGATCCTGCAACTCCATGTAGATGAGAATGAATGCATGATGCAATCCTATCTATATGCATATGCAAATGCTCATGAAATGCTTATGCTGTGATCTGGGTTTGCTCGTGCATGCATGCAATCTTAGTTGGGGCCCCCTACATAGCTTCTTTATTTTCTCCTAAACAGGGTCATCACCCCGACTTCGTATAAGGGGTTACATGAAGCTGAGGCAAGGCCTATACAAAAGGGTGGCTGCCGGGCAGTGCTCGACAGCCTCGCGCCTTACGGGTAGTACTTACGGAGATGCTCAATATTAAATGAGTTTTTCAACTAAGTGCCATCCCCGGTCTCCAGACAGACTACGCCAGGTCTGGTGACTCGTACTACCCGGTAAGGGCCTTCCCACTTTGGTGACAGCTTGTGTGTACCCTTGGCGGACTGAACGCGCCTAAGGACAAGGTAGAAGGGCTTAGAACCCTGCGGCTGTGATAGCAACGCAGGGCTTGCTGGTAGCGTGCAACACGCGTAGCGGCCCGGAGATGGTTTTCCTCAAGTAGCACAGCGTCGTCACGCCGGTGCTGATCTTGCGCTACTTCATCATAGGCAAGCACTCGAGGGGACCCGTAAGTGAGTTCCGTGGGGATAACTGCTTCTACCCCGTAGACTAGGTAGAAGGGAGTCTACCCGGTAGCTCGGTTACGTGTCGTTCTGAGGGACCAGAGAACTACCGGCAGCTCCTCTATCCACCGCCTTCCGTGCTTCTGTAGCGTATCGAAAGTTCTTGTCTTGATTCCATGAAGAACTTTAGCGTTCGCCCTCTCAGCTTGTCCATTGCTCTAGGGGTGTGCCACAGAAGCGAATGAGGCCTTGCATCCGAGGGCATGAACGTATTGCATGAAGGTGTGGCTCGTGAACTGGGTGTCGTTGTCAGTGACGATCCTTGCTAGAGCTCCGAAACGACACACAATTCTTTCAAGAACTTGATAGCTGACTAAGCAGTCACCTTTCTCATGGCAGTCACTTCCGGCCACTTTGTAAACTTGTCGACGGCAACGAACAAGAATTGAAAGACCCCAATTGCTCGGGGGAAGGTGCCGAGGATATCGAGCCCCCACACCGAAAATGGCCATGATAGAGGGATTGTCTGAAGGGCTTGGGCAGGCAGGTGCGTTCTCTTGGAATGGAACTGGCAGGCTTCACATGTCATGACGAGCTCAACTGCATCTTGGAGGGATGTGGGCCAATAGAATCGTTGCCAGAATGCTTTCCCAACTAATGCCCTTAATCCAATGTGTGAGCCGCACATTCCTCTGTGAATCTCAGCCAACAATTCCTTTCCATCCTCCCGGCAGACACACTTCAATTTCACACCATTGGGCCTCCTTCTGTATAGAGTGTCATCGACAAACTGATACATACTGGCCCTCCGGGCTACTTTCTCAGCTTCATCTTGGTCGCCGGGAAGTTCTCTGGTTTGCAGGAAGCTGGCGATGTGCCTTGCCCAAGTTGGAGCTTGGGGCTCTACAACAAGGACTAGGGGCACCTCCTCTACTGCGGGAGCACCAGCCTCGTTCACGGGGTCCATAGGCCCGGCTGGAGGGGTGGTCCAGCAGGCTGTGAGGAGTTGTTTCCGGCAGGGTCTCTGCTGGGAGCGGATGGCTCGATCGGGAGAGGCTTACCATAGTCCAACTTTCTCCTTTTCCTGGCCATTGTGGCTGGTGATTTGGAGGGCGAAGAGAGATGGAGAATAAAAGTTCCTGGTTCCATAGGAAGCTTCTGCGCAGCACACTCCGATAGGTGATCAACTATGCTGTTTTCCGCACGAGGTACGTGCTCTGTTTGCAACCCATTAAAGTGCTCCTCCAACCTCCTAACTTCCTCAACGTATGCTTCCATGAATGGGCTTTGATAATCCTTGTTGACTTGTCTCACCACAAGCTGTGAATCTCCTTGAATGATCAACTTCTTGATTCCCAATGCTGCTGCAATCCTGAGCCCGGCAAGGAGCCCTTCATACTCAGTTGTATTGTTGGTGGCTTCTTCCCGGGCAAACTGCATTTGGACGACATACTTCAAGTGCTCCCCGGAGGGGGCGACAAGAAGCACGCCAGCCCCTACACCTTGTAGGGAAAAAGAACCATCAAAATACATAATCCATTCCTGGGATGATTATTGCCAGGGAGAGCTGTTTTTATCACTTCCTCATCAGGGGTTGGCGTCCATTCTGCAATAAATTCTGCCAGTGCCCTGATCTGAATAGTTGATGTGATCTCAAACTTGAAACCAAAGCCGGATAACTCCAAAGCCCACTCCACTATTCTGCCGGTGGCCTTAGCATTTCGGAGTATCCTTTGCAATGGAAAACGAGTAACAACCATGATCTCGTGGGCTTGGAAGAAGTGGCGCATTTTCCTTGAGGCCATGATGAGGCCAAAGATCAACTTTTGCACACCAGAGTACCTCGATCTAGCCCCTTGTAACAAGGAGCTGACGAAGTATACTGGGCGCTGCACCACTTTCTTCCCTGCCGCGTCCTTGGGGTTGCTCTTGTTGTCGTGCTCATTGCTGTCCTGATCCTTTTCTGACTCTACCGTGATCTGGCCACCTTCTACCTCATCCACTTCTCGATGTGCTACCAGGGCCGCACTGACCACTTGGTTGGTTGCCGCCAAGTAAAGCAACAATGGCTATTGGGGTTTCAGTGCAACCAAGGTAGGCACAGATCTGCCCATGATAAAATGGAGTTCTCTGGCAGGTGCATTAGCCAAGACCTCACATTGAACTTGAGGGCCAAAGGGAAGTAGTTGGCAAACACCTTCTCATCTCTTTCCCCAGCAGCCTGAACGACGATGGTGTACATGCTCAGGAACTCTGCCGGGTTCAGCCTCCCATCGTACTTCTCAGGTATCTCTGGCTTGAATGTGCGAACGGACGGCCAACAGACTTGCCGCAGCTCTCGTACAAAGGCAGGAATGCTAACCTCGCAAGGTAGGCACTTGCCAACACCGAGCGCAGGCTCATCGACGTTGAGGTTGCCGTACCCGTCGGTCTGGCAGAGGTCGTCGCGGTGCCGATCCATGACAACACGCGCGTCTCCTCGCCGCCTATCCTCCGGGGCTCGACGTTGGCCTGAACGTGCTTGAGGGTCGGATGAGGCCATCAAGACATCGTCGGGGTCTTCATTCTGCTGCGCCAGCGTTGGCAACCGCGGTGGGGACTGCACGGTGGGGACAACCCCCTCCGTTCGGCCAGGAGTACGGGTGGTTGCTATCGCTTGGGGAGGTCATGGCAGGCTAGCTCGTCATGAGCCCCCAGCCTCAGCGAAACCGACCAAGCTTTGGATGGTGGCACAACATTCCTCCATCTGCTCGGCTGTTGGTGGAAACCTTAATAGTAGCTGGGCTCGCGCCATAGCCTCCATGGCTTTGCTTGGCATAGATGATGATGACGTGGACCACACCGTCACCTGGCTCCTAATGGTGTCAGCGGTGGCAACGGCGGCAGCACACCCACGCTGTTGTGGGATGACCACCTGGGCAGCAGGGTCACGCGGCAATGGTTATCGGGGGTCAGCGGTTCCGTTGGGCGCAGCAAACTGGTTGGCTTTTCCGTAGCAAGGGCGGCCGGAGGACGATGGCTCACCCCGAACCGAGCGCCGTTGCTGTGGTTGTGCTCGCTGATGGGAGGACGGGGTGCAAGCGGAGTGACCCCCTCGCCCGCACCTAGCGGAGCGTGACCGTCGAGACACTGCTGATGTTGTTCTCCTCTAGCATCTTCAGCCCTCGTGTCGGCCGCGGGGGAGCGGTGATGGCACCACCTGCTCCAGCCATGCCCCAGCAGCGCTCACGTCCTCGCTCGTCTCCGCATCCCCCGCAACATTAGAGGCTACGGGCGGCGGAGCCTTAGAGGTGGATGGCTGGGACGAAGGGCCAAACTTCTTCTTCTTGGGCGCCATGGTCGATGACATCGTCGAAGATGAAGATGGAGATGAAGACGACGCGCTGCGCATGCTCTCAGGTTCGCGCAAGAGAACCCCCTACCTGGCGCGCCAAATATGTCCCGGGATATCCGCGGCTACCTATGGGACCAGGTGGCCCCTTGCTGGTTCGGCGGGGGGACGTCGTGCTGCACAAAGAGCAGATCAGCGCACGACGGCATGGTAGTGAGCACACAAGAAATTTACCCAGGTTCGGGCCACTGCGAGGCGTAAGACTCTACTCCTGCTTTGGTGGATTGATGGTGGAATGAATGCGGTGGTGCATAGTACACTTTCCTGGCAGGTGATGTCTACTACGCAACCTTCTTCTTGTAGACGTTGTTGGGCCTCCAAGTGCAGAGGTTTGTAGGACAGTAGCAAATTTCCCTCAAGTGGATGACCTAAGGTTTATCAATCCGTGGGAGGCGTAGGATGAAGATGGTCTCTCTCAAGCAACCCTGCAACCAAATAACAAAGAGTCTCTTGTGTCCCCAACACACCCAATACAATGGTAAATTGTATAGGTGCACTAGTTCGGTGAAGAGATGGTGATACAAGTGCAATATGGATGGTAGATATAGGTTTTTGTAAACTGAAAATATAAAAACAGCAAGGTAGCAAGTGATAAAAGTGAGCGTAAACGGTATTGCAATTATAGGAAACAGGGCCTAGGGTTCATACTTTCACTAGTGCAAGTTCTCTCAACAATAATAAAATAATTAGATCACATAACTATCCCTCAACATGCAACAAAGAGTCACTCCAAAGTCACTAATAGCGGAGAACAAACGAAGAGATTATGGTAGGGTACGAAACCACCTCAAAGTTATTCTTTCCAATCAATCCGTTGGGCTATTCCTATAAGTGTCACAAACAACCCTAGAGTTCGTACTAGAATAACACCTTAAGACACAAATCAACCAAAACCCTAATGTCACCTAGATACTCCAATGTCACCTCAAGTATCCGTGGGCATGATTATACAATATGCATCACACAATCTCAATTCATCTATTCAAACCAACACATAGAACCTCAAAGAGCGCCCCAAAGTTTCTACCGGAGAATCACGACGAAAACGTGTGCCAACCCCTATGCATAGGTTCCCAATGTCACGAAACCCGCAAGTTGATCACCAAAACATACATCAAGTGGATCAATAGAATAACCCATTGTCACCACGGTTATCCCACGCAAGACATACATCAAGTGTTCTCAAATCTTTAAAGACTCAATCCGATAAAATAACTTCTCTAGAACTCAATCCATTACAAGAGAGAAGAGGGGGATAAGCAACATAAGATCCAACTATAATAGCAAAGCTCGCGATACATCAAGATCGTGCCAAATCAAGAACACGAGAGAGAGATCAAACACATAGCAACTAGTACATACCCTCAGCCCCGAGGGTGAACTACTCCCTCCTCGTCATGGAGAGCACCGGGATGATGAAGATGGCCACCGGTGAGGGTTCCCTCCTCCGGCAGGGTGCCGGAACAGGGTCCCGAGAGGTTTTTGCTGGCTAAAGAGGCTTGCGGCGGCGGAACTCCCGATCTAATCTCTGTTCTGGAAGTTTTAGCATACGTGGGTATATATGGGTGAAAGGAGTATGTCGGTGGACTGAAGGGGGGCCACGAGGCAGGGGGCGCGCCCCAGGGGGTGGGCGCGCCCCCTACCCTCGTGAGCACCTCCTTCATCTTCTGGCATAGGGTCCAAGTCTATCCGGTAGGTTTCCTTCCAAAAATAACTTCTCTAGTTGATTTCATTCCATTTCGACTCCGTTTGATATTCCTTTTCCTCGAAATACTGAAATAGGCATAAAACAGCAAATCTGGGCTGGGCCTCCGGTTAATAGGTTAGTCCCAAAAATAATATAGAAGTGGATACCAAAGCCCAATATTGCCCAAAATAGTAGATACTATAGCATGGAGCAATAAAAATTATAGATACGTTGGAGACGTATCTGTAGGGTATGCCTCGGGGCTGCAGCGACTACATGCGTATGGTGGCTTGGGTTCATCTACTTTCCAACCCCTCCTACGAGTGCCATGGGCCTCCTTTTATAGATTAAGGGGTCACCACAGTGGCAAAGTTGTCATTATCCACTGATATGATAGCGAACAGTGCTATCATACCTAACTCTGCGGGCTGACAGGGGGCATTAAATGCACCTCTTAGTGTCACATCACTGGTTGCCCGACAAGGCCTGCTGAGCTATCTTGCCAGCTCCGTATCTGTTCTCTTGACACATCGTAGGACGAGTGTCATCTATGGGTTCCTTCCGTAGGAAATGGCTGCCATGTGGAAAATGGCTGCCACTTAATCACCTTGCGGCTTGACACCGCACTGATTGACGACGGGAGTCGTGCTTGAGTGGTTGGCAGGGTGGTTCAGCCCCCGCGAGGCCTGGCAGGCTCTGCCGAGGAGTCTTGGTTGCTTGGTACTTGTGGTGGCCTTGCCGCTTGTCGGGCTCGCCTAGCCGGCAAGGGAGGCCCTTCTTTTGCTGATATCTTGCTCCTCTGGCTCGATCTCAGTCCTTCTGGGTTGCATGTTGGTTCTTCAAATCTATTGGTTCTTCAACCTCTGACTTGAGCTGGTGCTTCAATCTTGATCTTGTGCATGTGCACAGCTGGGCAACAGACCCAGGGCTTGTGGCACCGACATAAGGTGAGTGTTCATTACCAGATTTAGTTTCAGCATCATAGGTGGAAACTTCATTATCATTATCAGGAGGTTTTTCTACTTCAGGTTCACTAGAGGCATGCAAAGTCATATCTTCTTCTTTTTAGGACTAGGTGCATCAGTGTTAACTCTTTGAGAGTCTTGTTCAATTCTTTTTGGGTGTCCCTCAGGATAAAGTGGTTCCTGAGTCATTCTACCTCCCCTATTCATTACTCTAATAGCATGATCATTGATATTATTGTTCATTTCATCAAGCAATTTCCTTTGAGATTTAGCAACTTGTTCTAGATGAGTTTCAACCATAGAGGCATGTTTTCCTTCACCTCTAACATCATTGGTGATTATAAATAACAAGTCACTCAAGCGAGCAATCATACATAATTGTATTTTAATTGTTTCTTAACATTTGCATTGAAGTGATCTTGCTTTCTAATGTAGTTATCAAACTCATAAAGGCATTGACTGGGATGCATATTGTAAGGATGGCATTTTCACTGAATTTCATTAAAGAATTTACCTCTACCACCTTAGGTGATGGTGGTGTATCAAGCCCATGTATTTCTTCAATAGGATGTAAATTTTTGACATCCTCAACTTTAATACATTTTACCTTCATAGATTTCTTTGCCTCTTGTATATCTTCAGGACTGAGATATAAGATACCCCTCTTCTTCGGAGTAGGTTTGAGCGGTGGTTCAGGTAGAGTCCAATCATCATAATTTTTCAATATTTTATTCAATAATTCTTCAGCTTGTTCAATAGTTTGTTCCCTGAAAACACAACCAGCACAACCATCTAGGAAATCCCTAGAAGCATATGTTAGTCCATTATAGAAGATATCAAGTATTTCATTTTTCTTAAGAGGATGATCAGGCAAAGAATTAGGCAATTGGAGAAGCCTCCCCCAAGCTTGTGGGAGACTCTGTTCTTCAATTTGCACAAAGTTAAATATTTCCTGTAAGGCAGCTTGTTTCTTGTGAGCAGGAAAATATTTTTCAGAGAAGTAATAAATCATATCCTGGGGACTACGCACACAACCAGGAGCAATAGTATTATACCAAGTCTTAGCATCACCCTTTAATGAGAACGGAAATAATTTGAGAATATCATGAGAAAACAGAGTGGCTATATCGTTCAACTTAGTAAGATGTGCCACAACAGTTTCAATTTCATAACCATGGAAAGGTTCAGATTCAACCAAAGTAATTAACTCTGGATCGACAAAGAATTCATAATCCTTGTTATCGACAAAGATAGGGGAGGTAGCAAACTTAGGATCACATTTCATTCTAGAATTCAAAGATTTTTCTTTCAGTTTGCATAATAATTTCTTAAGATCATCCCTATCATTGCAAGCAAGAAAGTCTCTAGTTGTCTCCTCATCCATAACATAACCTTCAGGTACCTTAGGCAATTCATATCTAGGAGAACTAGGTCTAATAGGTGTTTCAAGATTATCAGTTTCAACAATTTCATCAGTTTCAATATTCTCCAAAGCTTTAGTTCTAGCAAGTTGTTCATCAAGAAATTCACCCAGTGGCACATTATCATCAACCAAGGTAATAGAACCATCATAAATATCATTCATAGCAGAAGTAGCATCATCAATAACTTGCGACATATCAGGATTAATAGCATGTGGTGGTGTTGCAAGTTTACTTAGAACGTAAGGTGAATCAAGTGCATAGCTAGATGGCAAGTCCTTAGCTCCCCTCGTCTTGGAGGGAAAAATCGTAGTCTTAGCGTCCTTTAGATTCTTCATAGTGATAATTCGATAATAATCCCAAGTGACTCAACAAATATAGCTATGCTCTCCAGCAATGGAGCCAGAAAAAGGTCTTGATAACCCACAAGTATAGGGGATCGCAACAGTTTTCAAGGGTAGAATATTCAACACAAATTTATTGATTCGACACAAGGGGAGCCAAAGAATATTTGCAAGTATTAGCAACTGAGTTGTCAATTCAACCACACTTTGAGATTAGTCATCTGTAGCAAAGTGATCAGAAGGAAAGTAATATGATAGTTTTGATAGTAGTAGCAACAGCAATAGTAACATAACAGTGATAGCAATGATTTTGTAGCAAGTGCAATAGTAACAGTAGCAGTGGTAACTTAGTAGAAACAATATAAGAGAAATTTGTAGGCATTGGATTGGTGAATTCGTTGGATGATATTCATCATATAACAGTCATAACCTAGAGCGACACATCACTAGCTCCAGCTCATAAATATAATGTAGGCATGTATTCTGTAAATAGACATACATGCTTATGGAAAGAACTTGCATGACATCTTTTGTCCTACCCTGCCGTGGCAGCGGGGTCCTATTGGAAACTAAGGGATATTAAGGTCTCCTTTTAATAGAAATCGGGACAAAGCATTAACACGTAGTGAATACATGAACTCCTCAAACTACGGTCATCACCGGGAAGTGTCCCGACTTCTGTCACTCCAGGGTTGCCGGATCATAACACGTAGTTGGTGACTATAACTTGCAAGATTGGATCTAGAACATAGATATAATGGTGATAACATAAACAGTTCAGATCTGAAATCAAGGCACCTGGGCCCAAAATGACAAGCATTAAGCATGGCAAAGTCATAGAAACATAAATCTCAGAACATAATGGATACTAGGGATCAAGCCATAACAGAACTAACTCGATTACATGATGAATCTCATCCAACTCCTCACCGACTAGCGAGCCTACTAAGGAATTACTCACTCCCGGTGGGGAGCATCATGAAATTGGCGATGGAGAAGGGTTGGCGATGATGAAAATCGAAGATCCCCCTCTGCCGAGCTCCAAACGGACTCTAGATCTGGCCTCCCGATGAAGAAAAGGAGGTGGCGGCGGCCCCGTCTCGTGAAACACGATAATTCTTCCTACTTGATATTTTTCTCCAAAAATGTGATTTTATAGTATCAGGGTTGAGGCCTACGTGGCCACCAGGTGGGGACAACCCACCTGGGCGTGCTTGGAGGGGGGAGCACGCCCTGGTGGGTTGTGCCCACCCAGGTGCCCCCCTCCGGTAGTAGATCGATGGAGACATATCAAGAATCAGTGCCAAATATGAGCCTTGGGTATTTGCTAAGGACGTGGCACAATGCTTCTATTTAACTGACCCTTCAAAGCCGAGTCGTGTTGTCATCTGGAGAGGCAAAAGGAGCATCGTCGGGATGGACGAAGTCGCCAACGAGGATGACTATGATCAATTTGGCTTTGACCCAATAGAAGATGAGATATATGAGCAGCATGAGTACACCACTAGAAGGAGAAGAACTACCTTGCCTACGACAAGATGTCCCTTCCTGAGAAAGATTCATAGCGCTGGCCGGGAGTACTCAAGCAAGATTAAGAAGACCCAAACCATCATTGAGAGGGTTGTCAAACGACGTCGTACTACATGATTCATTTGTGTACTCTGAACCATGAGAAGAATTTGTGTACCCTAAATTAACCGTACCATATTTAAGTACTCTGAACCATGAGAAGAATTTGTGTCGTTGTAAATATATGTATTATGCATGTCATCGCTCAAAACGCCATCCATGAATAGGTGGCCGACCTTATTTTAAAAACCTATTGTTGGCGTTGGCAACGTCACTTACGCCGGCACTAACAATGAACAACTAGGCTTCATTACCCTCTGAGAGTGAAAATGACCCCGTTTTCACTTTCTCCCCGCATCTCACGCCGCCGCCCTGCCCTCCTCCGTCGCCTCGGCCTTGCCACCAGCCGTCGTCCCCCCCGCTCTGCCATCGCCCTCGCCCCCGCCTTGCCCTCCACCGTGCCACCGGCCGCCCGCCCCCGCCCCCACCCCCATCCCGCCTTGCCCCCCAATGATGTCCCACCACCGCCGCCTCCCCGCCCCCGCCCCACCGTTCCGCTGCGCAACTCATCATGTCCAGCCTCCTCCGCCGGCGTCCCAATCGGTTCGGATGGTATAATTAAGACCTCCCTCTACCAATTTATTTTCAAATAGATTTGTTCTAGTGCTCATATTATTGTGATGAAATGCACACATTATGTGTACCTGTGAATTGATGAAATGTATTATATGTGTGCAAATGTGTGCAAATGTGTATAATGTATATTTATATATATGTGATAATTGTGAATTGATCGAATTTTTTGATGTGTGCTTGTTTTAGACACACACACACAACACACACACACACATATATATATATATACACACATATATATATATATATATTACACATTGCTCGCGGCAAGTGTCTCACGATATGCTTCATTTTTGCAGGGAATGTCTACAGAGTTTCCAATCACTACAAATAAAGACACATCCGTGACATTTTGGGCCGAACGAAAAAAAATTCTCTCATACATATGACACTTCTATGACGATAATTGTGACAAAACCCGGTATCATCATAGATGTGGTAGGCTCCTACTCCTATGACAAAAAATCATGACAGAAAATGGGCTTTTCGTCCTGGGCTGGCCAGAGACGCAGCTGCATGACATTCTTTGGGCCGTCCATGACATAAAAAACCGTGGTAGAAGCGAGGAGGAGGAAAATTTCGGGGAGTTCCTGGTTACGGTGGGAGGTCGGGGGCCGAGCGATGCGCGTTTCTCTTGTACACGTACGTGCGTGTGTGCGAGGCGTTGGCTCTAACTGAACCCGGGTTAGAAATATACCCTAGAGGCAATAATAAATTAGTTATTATTATATCATATTTCATTGTTCATGATAATCGTTTATTATCCATGCTAGAATTGTATTGATAGGAAACTCAGATACATGTGTGGATACATAGACAACACCATGTCCCTAGTAAGCCTCTAGTTGACTAGCTCGTTGATCAATAGATGGTTACGGTTTCCTGACCATGAACATTGGATGTCGTTGATAATGGGATCACATCATTAGGAGAATGATGTGATGGACAAGACCCAATCCTAAGCGTAGCACAAGATCGTGTAGTTCGTTTGCTAAAGCTTTTCTAATGTCAAGTATCATTTCCTTAGACCATGAGATTGTGCAACTCCCGGATACTGTAGGAGTGCGTTGGGTGTGCCAAATGTCACAACGTAACTGGGTGGCTATAAAGGTACACTACAGGTATCTCCGAAAGGGTCTGTTGGGTTGGCACGAATCGAGACTGGGATTTGGCACTCCGTGTAAATGGAGAGGTATCTCTGGGCCCACTCGGTAGGACATCATCATAATGTGCACAATGTGACCAAGGAGTTGGTCACGGGATGATGTGTTACGGAACGAGTAAAGATACTTGCCGATAACGAGATTGAACAAGGTATCGGGATACCGACGATCGAATCTCGGGCAAGTACAATACCGCTGGACAAAGGGAATTGAATACGGGATTGATTGAATCCTCGACATCGTGGTTCATCCGATGAGATCATCATGGAACATGTGGGAACCAACATGGGTATCCAGATCCCGCTGTTGGTTATTGGACGGAGAGTTGTCTCGGTCATGTCTGCATGGTTCCCGAACCCATAGGGTCTACACACTTAAGGTTCAGCGAAGCTAGAGTTGTTATGGGAAATAGTATGTGGTTACCGAAGGTTGTTCGGAGTCCCGGATGAGATCCCGGACATGACGAGGATCTCCGGATTGGCCCGGAGGTGAAGATGGGTATATTGGACTAAGGGTATTGGAGTCCGGAATTGTTCCCGGGGTACCAGGTGATGACCAGGGTGTCCGAGGTTTCGGAGGCCCCGGCAAGCGTTGGGGGCCTTATGGGCCAAGGGGAGAGGGCACATCAGCCCACTAAGGGGCTGAGCGCCCCTCCCACCCCATCTCACGTAACCAGGAGAGGTGGGGGCGCCACCCCTAGGGCAGCCGCCCCTCCTGGCTTGGGGGGCAAGTTTCCTAGGGGGTGGGGGCACCCAAACCCATCTAGGGTTTCCCCTGTGGCCGCCGCCCCTCCCCTAGGGAACCCTAGGGCACCTTCCCCTCCTCCCTTCCCCCTATATATAGTGAGGGAGAGAGAGGGCAGCCAGACCCTTCCCCTGGCGCAGCCCTCTTCCTCCTCCAACACCTCATCCTCCTCCGTAGTGCTTGGCGAAGCCCTGCCGGAGAACCACGAGCTCCATCACCACAATGCCGTCGTGCTGTCGGAGTTTTCCCTCAACTTCTCCTCTCACCTTTCTAGATCAAGAAGGAGGAGACGTCTCCCAACCGTACGTGTGTTGAACGCGGAGGTGCCGTCCGTTCGGCACTAGGATCATCGGTGATTTGGATCACGACGAGTACGACTCCATCAACCCCGTTCACTTGAGCGCTTCCGCTTAGCGATCTACAAGGGTATGTAGATGCACTCTCCTTCCCCTCGTTGCTAGATTACTCCATAGATTGATCTTGGTGATGCGTAGAAAATTTTGAATTTCTGCTACGATCACCAATAGTGGCATCATGAGCTAGGTCTATGCGTAGTTTCTATGCACGAGTAGAACACAAGTTGTTGTGGGCGTCGATTTTGTCAATTTGCTTGCCGTTACTAGTCTTATCTTGATTCGGCGACATCGTGGGATGAAGCGGCCCGGACCGACCTTACACGTACTCTTACGTGAGACTGGTTCCACCGACTGACATGCACTAGTTGCATAAGGTGGCTAGCGGGTGTGTGTCTCTCCCACTTTAGTCGGATCGGATTCGATGAAAAGGGTCCTTATGAAGGGTAAATAGAAATTGGCATATCACGTTGTGGTTTTCGCGTAGGTAAGAAATGTTCTTGCTAGAAACCTATAGCAGCCACGTAAAAACTTGCAACAACAATTAGAGGACGTCTAACTTGTTTTTGCAGCATATGCCTTGTGATGTGATATGGCTAAAAGGATGTGATGAATGATATATGTGATATATGAGATTGATCATGTTCTTGTTATAGGAATCACGACTTGCATGTCAATGAGTATGACAACCGGCAGGAGCCATAGGAGTTGTCTTAATTTATTTATGACCTGCGTGTCAACATAAACGTCATGTAATTAGTTTACTTTATTGCTAAAGCGTTAGCCATAGTAGTAGAAGTAATAGATGACGAGACAACTTCAAGAAGACATGATGATGGAGATCATGGTGTCATGCCGGTGACAACGATGATCATGGAGCCCCGAAGATGGAGATCAATAGGAGCAAAATGATATTGGCCATATCATGTCACTATTTGATTGCATGTGATGTTTATCATGTTTTACATCTTATTTGCTTAGAACAACGGTAGCTTAAATAAGATGACCCCTCACTAAAATTTCAAGAAAGGTGTTCCCCCTAACTGTGCACCGTTGCGAAGGTTCGTTGTTTCAAAGCACCACATGATCATCGGGTGTGATAGATTCTAACGTTCGAATACAACGGGTGTAAGCCAGATTTACACACGCAATACACTTTGGTTGACTTGACAAGCCTAGCATGTACAGACATGGCCTCAGAACACGGAAGAACGAAAGGTCGAACATGAGTCGTATAGAAGATACGATCAACATGAGATGTTCACCGTTGATGACTAGTCCATCTCACATGATGATTGGACACGGCCTAGTCGATTCGGATCATGTTTCACTTACATGACTAGAGGGATGTCTATCTGAGTGGGAGTTCATTAAATAATTTGATTAGATGAACTCAATTATCATGAACATAGTCTAAATTGTCTTTGCAAATATGTTGTAGATAAATAGCTCACGTTGTAGCTCCCTGTTTCAATACGTTCCTAGAGAAAGATTAAGTTGAATGATATTGTAAGCAATGATGCGGACTAGGTCCGTAGTCCGAGGAGTGTCCTCACTGCTACATAGAAGGCTTACGTCTTTGATACACCGCTCGATGTGCAAACCCCTACAACATCGTCTGTGGATGTTGTGAACACCTGACAGTCACATCCTGATGACTACTTGATAGTTTAGTGCACCATACTTTTCGGCTTAGATTCGGGATTCAATGACGTTTTGAACGCCATAGAACATATGAGATGTTCCAAGAGCTGAAATTGGGATTTCAGGCTCATGCCCGTGTCGAGAGGTGTGAGACCTCTGACAAGTTCTTTTGTCAACAAGATGAAGGAGAATAGCTCAGCTAGTGAGCATGTGCTCAGAACGTCTGGGTGCTACAATCACTTAAATCAAGTGGGAGTTAAACTTCCAGATAAGATAGTGTTTGATGGAGTTCTCTAGACACTACCACTAAGCTACTAGATCTTCGTGATGAACTATGACATGCAAGGGATGGAGTTGATCCCGGAGCTGTTCACGATGCTTATGAACGCAAAAGGTAGAAATCAAGAAGGAGCATCAAGTGTTGATGGTTTAACAAGACCACTGGTTTCAAGAAGGGCAAGGGCTAGAAGGGAAACTTCATGGATGCCAAACCAGTTGCCGCTCCAGTGAAGGAACCCAAGGTTGAACCCAAACCCGAGACTAAGTGCTTCTATTGTAAGGGGATCGGTCACTGGTAGCGGAATTACCCCAAATGCATGGTAGATAAGAAGGCTGGCAACTTCAAAGTATATACGTGTTATTAATGTGTACCTCACTAGTACTCCTGGTAGCACCTGGGTATTGGATACCGGTTCAGTTACTATTATTGGTGACTTGAAGCAAAAGCTACGGACTAAACGGAGACTGGCTGACGGCGAGGTGACGATGTGTGTTGGAAGTGTTTCCAAAGTTGATGAGATCACCATCGCATGCTCCATCTGCCTTCGGGATTAGTATTGAACCTAGATAAATGTTATCAGGTGTCTGCGTTGAGCATGAATATGATTAGATCTTGTTCATTGCAATACGGTTATTCATTTAAGTTAGAGAATACTAGTTATTCTGTTTACATGAATAATACCTTTCATGGTCATGCACCCTATGTGAATGGTTCATTGAATCTCGGTCGTGGTAATATACATGTTCACGCCAAAAGATGTAGATAGTACCACTTTCTTGTGGCACTGCCGCTTAGGTCATATTGGCGTAAGATGCATGAAGAAACTCCATGTCGATGGATGTTTGGAGTCACTTGATTTTGAATCGCTTGACACATGCGAGCCATGCCTCATGGGAAGGATGACTAAGACCCCGTTTTCAGGTACAATGAAACGGGCAAGTGACTTGTTGGAAATCATACATGCTGATGCGTGTGATCCAATGAGAATTGAAGCGTGCGGTGGATATCGCTATTTTCTCATCTTCACTGACGATTTGAGTAGATATAGGTATATTTACATAATGAAGCACAAGTCTGAAACGTTTGAAAAGTTCAAGCGATTTCAGAGTGAAGTTAAGAATCATCATAACAAAGAAGATCATGTTCCTACGATCTGATCAAAAGGGGATTTTCTGAGTTATGAGTTTGGCAATCACTTAAGACATTGTGGAATTGTTTCGTAGTTGAAGCCACCTGGAACACCACAAGGTAATGGTGTGTCCGGACGTCGTAATCGAACCTTATGAGATATGGTGCGATATATGATGTCTCTTACCGATCTACCGCTATTATTTTGAGGTTATGCATTAGAGACAACTGCATTCACTTTAGATAAGTCCGTTGAGATGACGTCGTAAGAACATTGGTTTGGCAAGAAACCAAAGTTTTCGTTTCTTAATGTTTGGGGCTGCGATGCTTAAGGCTTCAGCCGGAGAAGCTCGAACCCAAAGCGGACAAACACATCTTCATAGGATACCCAAAGGTGACAGTTGGGTATACCTTGTATCTCTGATCCGAGGGCAAATTGTTTGTTGCTAAGAACAGGTCCTTTCTCGAGAAGGAGTTTCTCTCGAAAGAATTGAGTGGGAGGAAGATAGAACTTGATGAGGTTGTCGAACCTTTACTTCAACCAGAGAGTGATGCAACACAGAAAGATGTTTTCTGTGGCGCCTACGTCTGTTGAATAGGAAGTTAATGATAGTGATCATGTAGCTTCGGATCAAGTTGCTATCGAACCCCGTAGGTCGACAAGGATATGTACTACTCCTGAGTGGTACGGTAATGCTGTCTTGGATATCATGTTGTTAGACAACAATGAACCTACGAGCTATGGAGAAGCGATGGTGGGCCCGTATTCTAACAAATGGTTAGAAACCATGAAATCTGAGATAGGATCCATATATTAGAACAAAGTATGGACTTTGGTGGACTTGCCCGTTGATCGGCAAGCCATTGAGATAAATGGATCTTTAAGAACAAGACGGACGTGGGCGGTAGTGTTATCGTCTATGAAGCTCGACTTGTGGGAAAGAGTCTTTTCACAAGATCAAGGAGTTGACTACGATGAGAATTTCTCACCCGTAGCGATGCTTAAGTCCGTCGGAATCATGTTAGCATTAGCTGTATTTTTCGATTATGAAATCTTACAGATGGATGTCAAAACAAGTTTTCTTACCAGTTTTCGTAAGAAAAGTTGTATGTGATACAATAAAAGGTTCCGTCGATCCTAAGGATGCTAAAAGGTATGCTAGCTCCAGCAATCCTTCTATGGACTAGAGCAAGCATCTTGGAATCGGAATATATGTTTTGATGGAGTGATCAAAGCTTTTAGGTTTATACAATGTTTGCTAGAAACTTGTATTTACAAGAAAGTGAGTGGGAGCACTACAACATTTCTGATAAGTATATGTGGATGACATATTGTTGATACAAAATAATGTAGAATTTCTGGAAATCATAAACGGTTGTTTGAAGAGTGTTTTTCAAAGGAAGACCTGGATAAAGCTGCTTACATACTGGGCATCAAGATCTATAGAGATAGATCAAAACGCCTGATGATACTTTCAAAGAACGCACACCTTGACATGTTTTTGAAGGAGTTCAAAATAGATCAGTCAAAGAAGGAGTTCTTGCCTGAGTTGTAAGGTGTGAAGTTGAGTAAGACTCAAAGATTGACCACGGCAGAAGAAAGAGGAAGGACGAAGGTCATCCCCTATGCTTTTGTCATAGGCTCTATACGGTATGCCATGCTGACTACCGCACCAGATGTGTGCCTTGCCACATGTCTGGCAAGAGGATACAAAGGTGATCTAGGAGTAGATCACCAGATAGCGGTCAAAATTACCCTTAGAGGAATAAGGAAATGTTTCTCGGTTATGGAGGTGATAAAGAGTTCGACATAAAGAGTTACATTGATGCAAGCTTAACACCTATCCGGATAGCTCTGAGTAGAGATACCGGATACGTATAATGGATCAACAATTTGGAATAGCTCCAAGTGGAACATGGTAGCAGCATCTACGATATAAAGTTTTGCGAAATACATAGGGATCTGAATATGGCAAGACCCGTTGACTACAACCTCTCTCACAAGCATAACATGATCAAATCCAGAACTCTTTGAGTGTTTATCACATAGTGATGTGAACTAGATCATTGAGTAGGCATTCGAGACCCCGCCCGTATGTACACATATGTGGCCGTATTTTCTTTCTTGCACCCTGGCCGTTGTACGTACGTGTACATGCTACGTGTGCCTCTACTACGACACGTGCGCGCCTCTACTATGACACGTGCACGCCTGTACATCGACCAGTATGTACATACACGTTCGCGACCAGAATGACAATGCTATGTACGCTTCGACCAGGTGGGTCCTGACTGTCACGCACTTCCTTGCATGCGGAGATGTAGCTGGTGGGTCCTAGCAGTCAGGGGGGCAAATAGTTTTTTTGCCCGGCCGCACTTCCTTGCATGCAAAGATGTAGCTGGTGGGTCCCAGCACTCAGGGGGGCGAATCGTTTTTTTGCCCGAACGCACTTCCTTGCGTGCGAAGATGTAGCTGGTGGGTCCCAGCAGTCAGGGGGAAACATTTTTTTCACGAAATACGGTGGCCCATCCGGTGGGTCCCCGCTGTCAGGTGGAGGAATCATTATTTTGCGTGTAATAAGGAGGCACTTCCTTGCTGCGGCCGCGGACCTAGCTGTCAGCCTCTCCACGTACATTCCACGTCCGATGGAAGTCGTTCCTTGACCACGCCGCGCCGAGAGCACCACGGCGGTGGACGACGCGAGGACTAGGAAGGGGACGATTCGGAGCCGGGGAAGACGTGGCAGTGGATGCCCACGTGAAGAGGAGTACGAGTGTTCACTGGTTCGATTGCGGTGTGAGGCTGCTGTCACCGCAGAATAACAAGGGGTGTGGGTGAGTAGAGGGATTGCCTGGCCAGCGGTGGGAGTAGTAGGGGGCGGAAGGCAGGAGCATGCAGCACGACCGGCGCTGGTTTTGGCGGCTGGTGCAAGAAGACCAGAGGTTGAAGAAGCACTACGGCCGTTGCATGAACATCGTACGGTACCAGGAGCTAGAATCATTCATATTGACTAAGTTGACAAAGCCCTCCGTCCCCGTCAACTTGGTAGGCCCACAAGTTAGCCTCCCACTATGCTGGGTTCCAGCTGGCAGGGGGAATATTCATTTTTTTGTGCGTAATAAGGAGGCACTTTCTTGCGTGCGAAGATAGCTGGTGCATCTGACATGTCAGCGGGTGGCACGTTATTTTCGTGAAATGCAGAGGCCCTTCCAGTGGGTCCTAGATGTCGGGTGGAGGAATGATACGTCTCCAACGTATCTATAATTTTTGATTGCTCCATGCTATATTATCTATTGTTTTGGACAACATTGGGCTTTATTTTCCACTTTTATATTACTTTTGGGACTAACCTATTAACCGGAGGCGCAGCCCAGAATTGATGTTTTTTGCCTACTTCAGTGTTTCGAAGGAAAGGAATATCAAACGGAGCCGAAACGGAACGAAATCAACTGGAGAAGTTATTTTTGGAAGGAAATCTACCGGATGGACTTGGACCCCACGTCAGGAGAGAAGGGAGGTGCTCACGAGGGTGGGGGCGCGCCCACCCCCTAGGGCGCGCCCCCTGCCTCGTGGGGCCCCCGAAGCTCCACCGACGTACTTCCTGCACCCATATATACCTACGTACCCTAAAACTTCCAGAACAGAGATTAGATCGGGAGTTCCGCCGCCGCAAGCCTCTGTAGCCATGAAAAACCAATCGGGACCTTGTTCCGGCACCCTGCCGGAGGGGGGATCCCTCACCGGTGGCCATCTTCATCATCCCGGCGCTCTCCATGACGAGGAGGGAGTAGTTTACCCTCGGGGCTGAGGGTATGTACTAGTAGCTATGTGTTTGATCTCTCTCTCTCTCTCGTGTGCTTGATTTGGCACGATCTTGATGTATCGTGAGCTTTGCTATTATAGTTGGATCTTATGTTTCTTCTCCCCCTCTACTCTCTTGTAATGGATTAAGTTTTCCCCTTGAAGTAATCTTATCGGATGTCTTTAAAGATTTGAGAACACTTGATGTATGTCTTGCCGTGCGTATCTATGGTGACAATGGGATATCACATGATTCACTTTATGTATGTTTTGGTGATCAACTTGCGGGTTCCGCCCATGAACCTATGCATAGGGGTTGGCACACGTTTTTGTCGTGATTCTCCAGTAGAAACTTTGGGGCACTCTTTGAGGTTCTATGTGTTGGTTAAATAGATGAATCTGAGATTGTGTGATGCATATCGTATAATCGTAGCCACGGATACTTGAGGTGACATTGGAGTATCTAGGTGACATTAGGGTTTTGGTGGATTTGTGTCTTAAGGTGTTATTTTAGTACGAACTCCAGGGATGTTTGTGACACTTATAGGAATAGCCCAACGGATTGATTGGAATGAATAACTTCGAGGTGGTTTTGTACCCTACCATAATCTCTTCGTTTGGTCTCCGCCATTAGTGAATTTGGAGTGACTCTTTGTTGCATGTTGAGGGATAGTTATATGATCCAATTATGTTATTATTGTTGAGAGGACTTGCACTATTGAAAGTATGAACCCTATGCCTTGTTTCAAAGCATTGCAATACCGTTTACGCTCACTTTTACACTACAAAAAAAAGACACATCCGTGACATTTTGGGCCGAATGAAATTTTTTTGTCATACATATGACACTTCTATGACGATAACTGTGACAAAACCCGATATCATCATAGATGTGGTGGGCTCCTACTTCTATGACAAAAAATCATGACAGAAAATGGGCTTTTTGTCCTAGGCGGGCCGGAGACGCAGCTGCATGACATTCTTTGGGCCGTCCATGACAGAAAAATCATGGTAGAAGTGAGGGGGAGGAAAATTTCAGGGAGTTCGCGGTTACGGTGGGAGGTCGGGGGCCGAGCGATGAGCATTTGTCTCGTACACGTACGCGCGTGTGTCCGAGGCGTTGGCTCTAACTGAACCCGAGCGAGGCATTGGGCTCTAAATGAACCCAAGCGATTGCACTGCAGGCTACGCGTTACTAAACCCGAGTGATCGATCGATGGCTGTTAACTGAACCTGATCGAGGATTCCTTCGCTACTGCTGCTAACTGAAGCCGATCGATGAGATGAACAGTGAGCGTTGCGGGGGGGTTTGGATGAACAGTGAGCGGTGGTGTTTCCTCTGGATGAACAGGGCCCCGTGGTCTGGTGGAGGGCTGGATGAACAGTAGACGGTGGAGGGGTGGATGAACAGGACCCCGTGGTGTGGAGGGCTGGATGAACAGTAGACGGTGGAGGGGTGCCCGTGGACGGGTGGTTGAATAGGACCCCGTGGTGTGGAGGGCTGGATAAGCACTAGACGGTGGAGGGGTGCCCATGGAGGGGTGGTTGAACAGGACCCCATGGTGTGGAGGGCTGGATGAATAGTACATGGTGGAGGGGTGGTTGAACAGTAGCTGGTGGAGTAGCACGCGGTGGAGGCTGGATGAACAGGAGCCCGTGGAGGCTGGATGAACAGGAGCCC
The DNA here is from genome assembly GCF_018294505.1 of Triticum aestivum. Lineage (NCBI taxonomy): Eukaryota > Viridiplantae > Streptophyta > Magnoliopsida > Poales > Poaceae > Triticum > Triticum aestivum. The sequence goes on from NC_057806.1 coordinate 114,319,807, forward strand.
GTGGAGGCTGGAGGAGGTCGACGGTGGAGATGAACAGTATCTCGTGGAGTCCCGTTTTGCGGTACGCCACACCCCTCCCAATGAACAGGACCCCCATTTCGACCGTAGCGCTCCAACACAAGTCTGTTTCCTCCGTTTTGCAGTACACCACACCCCTCCCGATCAACAGGACCCCCGTTTCGACCGTAGGAGGTCCGTTTCCTCCATTTTGCGGTACGCCACACCCCTCCCGATGAACAGGATCCCGTTTCGAACATGGCCGGTCGAACACAAGGCCGTTTCCTCCGTTCTGCGGTACGCCAGGCCTCGTTTCCATTGCCTGTTCTGTCCAAGCCCTCCCGATGAACACGATGCATTATGTTGCCTCCCCATGAACATGACGACGACACTGTTTCTCCGTTCCGACCCAGCCATGTACACGAGCCCTCGTCGTACGTATGCGCGAGTAGGCATTCGAGACCCCGCCCGTATGTACACATACGTGGCCGTATTTTCTTTCTGGCACCCTGACTGCTGTACGTACGTGTACATGCTACGTGCAAGCCTCTACTATGACACGTGCGCGCCTCTACATCGACCAGTATATATGTACATACACATTCGCGACCAGAATGACAACGCTACGTACGCTTCGACCTGGGGGTCCCGACTGTCAGGCACTTCCTTGCGTGCGAACATGTAGCTGGTGGGTCCCAGCAGTCAGGGGGGTGAATCGTTTTTTACCCAGACGTACTTCCTTGCGTGCGAAGGTGTAGCTGGTGGGTCCCAGCAGTCAGGGGGGTGAATCGTTTTTACCCGGACGTACTTCCTTGCGTGCGAAGGTGTAGCTGGTGGGTCCCAGCAGTCAGGGGGAAACGTTTATTTCGCAAAATATGGTGGCCCGTCCGCTGGGTCCTAGCTGTCAGGTGGAGGAATAATTATTTTGCACGTAATAAGGAGGCATTTCCTTGCTGCGGCCATGGACCCAGCTGTCAGCCTCTCCACGTACAGTCCACGTTTGATGGAAGTTGTTCCTTGACCATGTTGACCACGCCGCGCCGAGAGCACTAGGGCGGTGGACGACGGCGAGGCCTAGGAAGGGGACGACGGGGAGCCGGGGAAGACGCGGCAGTAGAAGCCCGCGCGGAGAGGGTACGAGGGTTCACTAGTTCGGCTGCAGTGTGAGGCTGTCGTCGCCGTAGGGCCTGGCCAGCAGTGGGAATAGTAGGGGCGGTGAGGCCTCCGCGGCAGCATAGCCGGCCACGGGAGGCAGGAGCATGCGGCACGACCGGTGCTGCTTTGGCGGCTGGAGCAAGAAGACCAGAGGTTGAAGAAGCACTACGGCCGTTGGATGGACATCGTATGGTCACTGGAGCTATAACCGTTCATATTGACTAAAGTTGACAAAGGCCCCCGTCCCTGTCAACTTAGTAGGCCCACAAGTCAGCTTCCCACCATGGTGGGTCCCAGCTAGCTGGGGGAGTATTCATTTTTTGTGCGTAATAGGGAGGCACTTCCGGTGGGTCCGAGCAGACAGCGGGGGGAACGTTTTTTCGTGAAATACGCTAGCCCGTCCGGTGGGTCCGAGCAGTCAGGGGGGAAATGTTTTTTCGCGAAATAAGGTGGCCCGTTTGGTGGGTCCCTGCTGTAAGGTGGAGGAATAATTATTTTGCGTGTAATAAGGAGGCACTTCCTTGCGGCCGGCTGGACCCAGCTGTCAGCCTCTCCACGTACAGTACTCTTCCGATGGAAGTCGGTCGTTGACCACGTTGACCACGCCGCGCCGAGAGCACCAGGGCGGTGGTCTGGACGACGGCGAGGCCTAGGAAGGGGACGATGCGGAGCCGGGGAAGACGCTGCATTGGAAGCCCGCGCGGAGAGGAGTACGAGGGTTCACTGGTTCGGCTGCGGTGTGAGGCTGCCGTCACCGCAGAATAACAGGGGGTGTGGGTGAGTGGTAGGATGGCCTGGCGAGCGGTGGGAGTAGTATGGGGGCGGTGAGGCCTCCACGGTAGCACAGCCGGCCACGGGAGGCAGGAGCAGGCGGCATGACCAACATTGCTTTGGGCGGCTGGACCAAGAAGACCAGAGGTTGAAGAAGCACTACGGCCGTTAGATGGACATCATACAGTCACTGAAGCTAGAAACGTTTATTATTGACTAAGTTGACAAAGCCCTTGCTACGCTCCAACTTAGTAGGCCCACAGGTCAGCCTCCAAAACGGTGCGCCCCAGATGTCAGGGGAAGGAATCATTTTTTGGGCGGCCGAAGCTAAGAATATCCGAGATTGAAGAAGAAGCACGACATCCGTTGGATAGACATCCAACGGCCACTACTACTAGAACCGTGTGTTGACTATAATAAGTTGGCAAAGCCTTGCATACGCGTCAACTTATTTTTTTAGGGGACGCGTCACATAGTAGGCCCACAAGTGTGTGGCAAAGAACTTATAGCCCATTTGCGTTTTGTAAGAATGTACAACCCATTTTGGAATTCTAATGGAATTTACAACAGCCCATTTATAGTTTGTTAAAAGTACAACCCATTTTCTAGCTAGGACAATGATTAATAATTTCAACCAACTGTTGAAGACAAAATTCAATAAAATTTCCCACATTTTGATGGGCTCCGAAATATTTTTATCTCGAAATTTCTAGTCAGATTAAATATAAATTTGTATTACGTAAAAATCCAACGAAACATTGCGCGCGCAACAATGAAAATTTAAGATTTTCAAAATCCATAAATAATATTTTATAAACTAATTTCATGTTTGGTGAATTTTTTTTATAGTTACTGCCCAGTTTTTATAATTACATCCCATTTTTTATTTTTTAAAGCCCATTTTACTGTTAAGCCTAATGCATCCCTCCTAGGAAAGATTTGCAGCCCAGCGGGGCAGAGAATAACAAGTTGACCTTGCCTGGGTATTCCTCAAAAAGACGTATAGCTGGGCTAGCCATTTTCATCTTGAAAAAATGAGTATCTGGGCTGGATATCTGGCCTGGGCTAGACGAGCCACAGCCCGCCCAGTTAATATCCTGCTCTCCTCTGAATAACAACGAAACCATCCCCAAGAAAAACTCTGCAGTGCTCACGCCTCAAAAACACAAATACTGCTCGAGCTGCTTGGTCCCAGCTGTCGGCCACACCTTGTGCAATTCTCTCGTCTATATTGACTACATAGGTTGACAATGGTGTGGGACCGTGATGTCAGGAAACCAGGAGAAAGCAAAAGAAATATAGTTGTACATAATAAGGAGGCACTTGCGTACGTACGGCTATGGCCCTAGTGGGTCCCTAGTGTCATCCAGTCAAAATAAAGTCATCTCCTGAATCCTCATGTTCGTTGACGATGTTAACAATCCTCGGCGCCACGGCAAGCACAACAACTTGAAGGACAATGGAGAGGGCCTTGTGGGACCTACGAATGGTCTGATACAGCGCCCGTTACTAATTCAGGAAGCCAGGATCATCGGACACCTATGAGCTCCTTCGAGAAACTGAGACGGCATGAAACGGTAAGGCCACGCTTGGGAGCTCTGGTTTATTTCAAACATGTATTAACATACAAGTGTAATTTACTCGTCATTGAAAACAACGCGTAAAATACAGGCGTAATGAAACCGAGGGCCCGAGGTCTGTAAGTAAAACCGGCGGGTTACGCATGTAATTTGAGAGACCAGTGTATATTTTACGAGCACTGCTATATGGACGACATTACCAGACGATACGTGCACGACGTGCGTATCATGCCATCCATGGGCAAGGCTGAAACAGCAGCTAACGGCTGGATTAGCAATCGTCTGAGTGTTGTTCAGCGTTTTTATCATGTGTCAAGTACTTATGATAGTTTACTAGTCGAAATCGACCAACCAAGCGCCTTCGCCCGAGACCATCTGCTTTAATTTACAAGCGTCAGTTTTACAAGCGGTTTTGGTTGGAAAACGATGATCCAATCACGGCCTAATATCATGAGTTGGTTGGAAGATCATATGGTTTCACGTCTAACCTACCCGACTTGTCGTATAGGCTATGAATGAAACATCAGACGATGAACTTCTTAAGCACGGAAACAACAGAAGAGGATGATCTTCTTAACAAGCAAATCACTAGCATTAGATCGACATGCAAAACAATATGAAGCATTATTCTCAGGAGGCACGGTGAACAGCTCATGATGGCGCATGCCACAACATTCCAAGCTCAACTTTGCAATCAAACACAAGGCCTGGCATTACATAGACAATATTCAGAACAAACTCTTAACACAGGAATATCTCAACAGAGTAACTATTTACTTCTAAACTGAACACAGGAATAGGAAAAAACACTCAACGCTGCTCATAGCAAGGGCGTCCCACTCAAAAATATCAAATGCATGTCTTCTCTCTAACATCAATGAGCAAATTTTGACAAGGTTTTCCAATTCCAATATATTAAACTAACGTCTTCTTGCTAACATCAATGATTAAACTTTGACAAGCTTTTCCCATTCAAAATATGTAATGCCTATGATCGTGGAGTCATGTCGCTTCTTGCTAACATCAATGATTAAACTTTGACAAGTGTTTCCCATTCGAAATATGTAATGCCTATGATCGTGGAGTCATGTCGCTTCTTGTACTTGTTTGGGCACTTCTTGCCCAGGGCACTCCACATGTTGTTAAATTGCCAATAGTCTCTGCACACTAGTCATGTCACCGGTGTCTAATATTTATGGCACCGGCTGTAGCAACGGAGGGATTCGGTGCCAAACTAAGAAAAGGTGAAATTGGCACCTCTTTTGGCCTACATAGTGGAAGGCCTAATACTCTGTAAAGCTTCTCGGTCATTCCAACTGGACCCAATAATGCAGCAGTTTGCCTTGGACACATTGGCTCCTCTTGTGCAGTTGAACTAAAATCGAAGTCGGAATAAAACCGAGCTTTAATTTTGATATCCCTGTAAGCAACAAAAGGTATAAGGGAAACAATTGCTGAGAAATAACGGTTGATGACTTGTACTCCCAGAAGAAAAACATCTACTGATCTAACTTATCTTAATGGGAAACAAAGCAGGAGAGTAGCAATTCTCAATCAGTGTGATTCATTCATATTAACTGAGACATTATCTTAACAATGCCTTGTTTCAAGATGTGTAAAGAATGAAAAAGCAGAATGTATCATTCCTAAAACAATGCGACTGATTCATTTTAACAGAGACATTATCTTAACAATACCTTGGTTAAACATGTAGAAAGAACTACAAAGAAGGATAGTACCATTTGTAAAACACTGTAAGTCTGTAACTGATATATAATAACAGAGACATTATCTGAACAATACATTTCTTAAACATGTACTCCGGCGGATCCCTAACAGAAATGGTACTCCTGCCGATCCCTAACAAGTTTTTGCAGTTTTGAACTAAGATTCAGTAGTTAATTCGGAGGAAGGTCGGTACTGACCATTCAAGACCAAGATTTGAAACAAATCGTGAGGAAGATCTCAAAGAGATCTCAACAAATATATGGAAATCCAGTCTCATTTTGTGCAGTTCCACCAAAATTAAGCGAAGCAAAATGTCGCAATAGCAACAAGTTGAAAAGATATCCCTGTTTTAATAGAGGCAAAAAAGGAATCAATTACTGGCAAATAAAGGAGGATGAAACATGTGGCCACAAAATTGGTAATCCTGCCAATCCCTAACAACTGCTACAGTTTTGAACAAAGATTCAGTAGTTAATTAATTCTAAGAGTGCATTGCTTAATTTTACCAGCGACATTAGATTAACGAAAAGCATAAACAGTTCCAGGGTAGAGTGGGTGCAACAACAATATGTGCTTCCATCTACTTATAAAGGGGGTGATGCAGAGTTTGTTGTAACAAAGAAACAAGCATCATGTCTGGGTTGGTTCCATTTTTGTTCACTACTTAATGGGAAAAGACAGCAATACAATAGCTTCAATTCAACATTTATTTAAAACAGTACCAATAAAAGTAGCACAACATCTCAAAGCACACTACACAATCATGTGGATGAAGGCCTGTACTGACCTTTCATGAGACCGACAACGATAAAATACGAATCTGCCAACACGAATAGGAAATCCAATCTTGTTTTGTGCAGTTGCACTGAAATCAAGCAACGTGTTTCGTGTAGCGAAGCAAAATGTCGCAATAGCAACAAGTTGAATAGATATCCCTGTATAAACAGAGGCAAAAAAGGAATCAATTACTGGCTAATAAAGGAGGATGAAACATGCGGCCACAAAAATGGTAATCCCGCCAATCCCTAACAAGTGTTGCAGTTTTGAAATAAGATTCAGTAGTTAATTCTGAGAGTGGCATCAATTACTGCTTATAAAGGGGGTGATGCTGAATGTTGTAACAAAGCAACAAGCATCATGTCTGGGTTGGTCCCATTTTTGTTCACTACTTAATGGGAAAAGACAGCAATACAATAGCTTCAATTCATCATTTATTTAAAACAGTACCAATACAAGTAGCACAACATCTCAAAACACACTGCACGATCATGTTGATGAAGGCAAGTACCAACCTGTCATGATGCACACAAGATTACGTATGAATCTGCCAACACGAATAGGAAATCCAATCTCATTTTGTGTAGTTGCACTGAAATCAAGCAAAGTGTTTCGCGTAGCGAGTCAAAATGTCACAATAGCAACAAGTTGAATAGATATCCCTGTATAAACAGAGGCAAAAAAGGAATCAGTTACTGGCTAATAAAGGAGGATGAAACATGCGGCCACAAAAATGGTAATCCCGCCAATCCCTAACAAGTGTTGCAGTTTTGAAATAAGATTCAGTAGTTAATTCTGAGAGTGGCATCAATTACTAGCTTATAAAGGGGGTGATGCTGAATTTGTTGTAACAAAGCAACAAGCATCATGTCTGGGTTGGTCCCATTTTTGTTCACTACTTAATGGGAAAAGACAGCAATACAATAGCTTCAATTCATCATTTATTTAAAACAGTACCAATACAAGTAGCACAGCATCTCAAAGCACACTGCACAATCATGTGGATGACGGCCTGTATTGACCTTTCATGTGACGACCAACATAAAATACGAATCTACCAACACGAATAGGAAATCCAATCAAGTTTTGTGCAGTTGCACTGAAATCAAGCAAAGTTGCCGGTGTGACATTTAGGTTTTCTATAGCAACAAGTTGAATAGATATCCCTGTTTTAAGAGGCAAAAAAGAAAACAATTATAGGCCAATAAAGGAGGATGAAACATGCAGCCACAAAAAGAAGCATCTACCTTATCTTGATGGAAAACAAAGTATAGGACAGTAGCATTTCTAAAACGGTTGCATTGATTCATATTAACAGAGAAATTCTTTTAAAACAGATCAGTAGTTAATTCTGAGATTAACCACAGCAAAATAGCTGCATGGGACATGCCAGCACCAGGTGCGTCCACACGTATAAATGGGTGATGCAGAGTATGTAGCCAAGCAGCATATATGCGCTGGTCCCATATTTGTTCTCTGTGAACCTTCTTCCTATATGAGGGCAGCAAATCTAGTCGTGCACAAACTACCCGACCCCCCAGTTTCTTTCTCTTTTCAACAAAGAGATCGGTTCCTTACAGATGTGTGTACTGGGTTACCCCCTTTTTCCCTTTTCGCCCTACAGAGCGGCTGGATAGCCAGTCTATACTACTTTCCGCCCCTCCTTTCCTCATTGAACCACGTCCTAGATTCTTGCTCTAGCCCACCACACCCTTCTTTCCTCTTTGAACCAAGACCTAGATTAGACTACAGATCGAAAAAGATCCACATGCAGCTAGAGCAACGATGGTTTCAAAGAAACTTATACCTTAGGGTCGTCGGGATGTGGCAAGGAGTGCGGCGGGAGGCCGGATCTGCCCACACTACGTACGCCAGCAAGGAAGAAGGGGTCGGTGGCCCTCCCGCACAGGCGCTGGGTGAAAGAGAATAGCGCAGCCGGTAGTGGATTGCCTCCCTCGCCGAAGGCGATAGAGTGAACGTTGCACCTCCTCCCCTTCCTGGTGCGACGGGATACGGACGCCTCCTTCACCAGCTGTGAGGGGGTAGAGAGAGACAAGAGGCCAATGCAGTCTTGTTTAGATCTAGTGAAGAGAGGGTGAGAGACTATGAATATAGCAAACCCTAGCAAATGAACGCTGAGCCTCCAGCGTGTAACATATATGTAGTGCGGCGAGCGTGTGGAGAGTGCAAAATCTAGCGAACAAGCACTGAGGCTCCCGCTTATATATATACTACTGTAGTACGGACTGAGCTCCGGTGCCTTCACTGCACCTGCTTTTGGTTGTATGACAGGTGAGCCAGCCACATTTTGGGCCCACCTGTCGTAAATCCAAAGGCAGGTGCACTAAGTCAATGAAGCTGCGTCCATATAGTACTCTCGTGCATACAACTAAAATATAGTGGAGTGGTTTCTTATTCTCTCCATAACAATCGTTTTAAATTGTGTAAGTACGAAACGAAACTCTCTATTTAATGTACAGTGAAGAAAACTAGTACTACTTCCGATGAACTAACGATCCACGCCCACGCGTCCTAGTTGCACTTCCTGTCCTTCACGTGTGGTACACTACCCTCCCTTAAGTGAACAACCACACATGCGCCAAATTATCGGAAACGTGTGGAAGTGTGTACAAATAAAGAAATTTAATTTCAATTATCAGAAAGGTTTGAGAGTATTACAAAGTTTGACTTCAGTCAAATCTAATATGCGGAGTAAATAAAAATGGAGGGCTACTACGTCCATCCGGGTTTTTACTCCACACCATTTTTTAAATCAAAGTTAATAGTTGGACAAATAAAATTACAAGGGAGCTGGAGACAAAGTTGTGAGAAGGCTTAGAAATCAATACAAAACTTATGCTCTTAGTACCTACGTCGATCCTTCTTCAAGGAAACATTTGGCTCATAGCCAATTGCGTGACAAAATTGCACCAACGTGAAAGACGATTGCGTCTCCAATGCAACCAAGGTGAACTAACGAAGGATATTTTTTTTTGTGCGTAACAAGCAAAGAGCACTGATGGAAGACAACTTGTTTTCCATCGAAAATCGATCAGCTTCACCAACCCACTACTAGGAAAAGGCCTACTAATGGTGCACCTAATTTGGCCATTAATGGCGCATTAGTGGTGCGCCATTAGTGCCACGCCATTAGTATATTTTACTAATGGCACACCACCGGTGCGCCATTAGTATCTGGTATACTAATGGCGCACCTCAGATGCGCCATTAGTATATACAACAGTGCGCCATTAGTATGCCTCCCAGGGGGCCATGTATACCCAGGTGCTTTGGCATACTAATGGCGCACAACAACAAGATGCGCCATTAGTAACTTCGGCATACTAATGGCGCACTATTTAATGATGCGCCATTAGTATCCTTTGGCATACTAATGGCGCACTGTGATGTGATGCGCCATTAGTATGAATATTAGGTTTTTTATTTTTTATTTTCTGTTTTTTTCACAGGTTAGAAAATGTATAATTGGACAAAATATAGACAGCACACATCAACAACAGATTCATCGAATACAATAGAAGATTAGTCTCTGAATACAATTCATCATATTAGTCTCCGAATACAATTCATCATATTAGTCTCCGAATTGAAAAGACCGAACAAAGATAGAACATTATATTACAAGTCTCAAGACCACGAGTAGCGAGTTTGTCTTCACATTACAAGTTGATATCGATCATCTAAACTACCATCACATAGAAGAGAGCTGCGGTCATCACGATGAGCATCATCACGATGAAACTCGTCTTCATCTGGTTCCTCCAGCGCTCCCTCCCCTCTCCCGCTAGATAGCGGGCGTATCTAGATTCGGCCTCGGCCCTAGTGGTGTACCCTTTGTAACTGTTACCGCTGAATCAGTGAACCTGTCTCCGACACTCCTCCCAGTCGTCGTAGACTCCGGGAACCTTACCCTTGTACACGACATACGACGGCATCGCTATGCAGTAGCCAAACGAAACGTTAGTACCAATTCACAGACAATACATAAGCAATATATAAGTATGCAACAGAACGATCGGAAGAGAAAAGCAAGACATTAATAGCATCGATTACATCTAAGTTGAACGACTCTCGAAACCAAAGAGACATACTACAAGTTCATTAAAGTTTAATTACAACATGAGCCAATCGATGTTTCAGAACTAGACACATCATCACTACTTTCGACTCGACTCAAGGGACCGGAGCGTGGATGAAGCCGCCGTCTATCGTGGGAGTCATGAAATAATGGTCGTTGTCAGCCTGCATTTGTAGCATTGTGTCGATGTCACTGTTGGACGGTTGATTTCTGAGGTAGAACTGCCCTGAGGTACGAAGGACATCTTGATAGATGATTTCCGCAAACTCCGACTGGATGCGAAAGAATTCTTGTCTGATGTCCGTGTCCTGGATTGCCGACAAGCTCGCGGCCCAATCTTTGAGTTTACTCGGTAGCAGAAGTTGATGATGGTCCCGTACGATCGCCCGCATGTGATGGATGGTGTAGTAGGCACCCTTCTGACCGCCAGGCGGCTACTTGATGCAGCAGAACGTCGTATTGTGGGAGAACACGTGCTTGCCGTACTTACAAATAGGCCTGGTGAAGGTGCCTCCAGATTTGATGTAGCCGGGGAGAACATCATCAAGAACCTTCTTGACATTTGTCCAGTCTACGTTCGACTGACGGTCCGGGTCGAAATACGTGGCCATGGAATATTTGGGGCTTAGGAGGATGAGCGTGCAATGTGTGTCACTGCAGAAAACACGGAATGTTAAAAGAAAAATGGTCGAAATCTAAGAATTCATATGTTACGGGGCGGTTGAGGGGAGGACCTACTCGGGAAAGTAAGGCACGAGGAAGTTATCCTTATCTTGGTTTGCCAGAAGGACGCCTTCGAGGTAAGAAGTCGCGACTTGCCGGTCCCCAGCGCTGCCCAAGATCTTGGCATGCATGTAGAAGGGGTCGACTATCACGATGTCCGGGGTCTTGTCGCGAATGATCCGCATCTCCATACTCAGCGAAAATAGCCGAACGAAGGTGTAGTGCAGCGGATGAAGGTTCAACATAGCGTGGATGTCATCAAACCGCAGGACGATCGTACCCCCGATGGAGTTATCCACAAAGCCCTTGCCCTCTGGCACCTTGGCCGCGAAAACCGGGTATGCCACATCCTTCTCTCCGAGACGCTACTTCTCCAAAGAAAGAACACTGTCATGCAGACTCCGCATAGCACCGGTTGCAGCATCGAGCATATTTCTCGATAGCATCGGCCTACCCGCCACATGCACCCTCCTCGAGATATCCTCCGGTGAAGGTGGCCCGTCCTGAGCACGGATCGTACTCGGTGCCGGCTGGCCCGCACCCATGTTAGTCTTTCTTTTGGGTGCCTTCTTCTTCTCCTGTAATGGGACCGAGTTCTGCTCACAGACCGCCTTCTTGAGTGTGTTGGGGCTGATAATATTTCGCACCTCTCCTATCTGAGGCTCGGTGAAGTCGGCAGCTGGAGGCGTCTCCTGAGAGCTGAACGGCAGACAACGCCTGTTGCAACTTGGCTTCTCCGCGGTACCAGCTAGATCGCGCACGTCTTTTGTTGGGTTGGGTTCTTGAGAAGGAGGCCCCATGAAGTCGCCACCGTACCCATGATCGGCAAAGTACTGATCGACGTTGGCAAATGTATCGTTGTCGTCATCGTTCTAATCCTGTGCCATATGCATGTTTGGATCCAGTGGCATAGGGATGTCCGGCACTGTTGCGGCGGTCTTGCCATGGGGCCGACTTGGCGCCGGCACGACTGGCAGTGTTGTCTTTGGGGTGGTGTCCCCCGCCCCCAAACGAATCTGGCTCTTCGGCCAAAGCAGGGGCCAGCTCAGGCAGGTGCTGAGGGTCATCACGTCATCATCGTCGGCCCCGACGGGTCGAATCGGAGGTAACAACTTGTCGCAGCCTGGCAGCACCCGAACCAGTTGAACCCTAAACAAGTTTGGTGGCATCTGGGTACCGTGGAACAAGGGGTTGCCCAGTTGAACGATTTTGCCCTTGGCGACATCGACCAACTCGATGTTCATGAAGTGCAGGAGAGTGCACGGAACGTCGGCGGTGCCCTACGAAAACATGTAGGGCGTCAGGGATGCCCAGTCAAAGGCAAGGAGATGAAGTCCTCGGCCGAGAGAGGCTTAATTAGTTATCGTGATGATGGCGTCGAGATCGGCTAATGTCGAGCCACCGCCAACGGCGGGCGTGCAGTTGACGGAGGGGTCGCTTGCTGCAGAGGTGCCGGCCGGCGTACACCCGGGTGCATTAAGCTCCCGTGCCGGCGTCGGAGACACCAATGGCCCCGCCATCGCGTTTTGTGAGTGGCTGGCCGGGAAGCTAGGAATCGGGGGCGGCCCCTGTTGGCCGCCCGCAATCCACGCACTAATCCCGTGGATCAAGGTAGGCACAATGGCGGTGATCGTCCTTCCGAGTTGTTGTTCCACTTGCTCTTGGACAATCTCCGGAATCCGCGCCACCTATGCCCTGAGTTCTTGAACCTCGCGTGCCTGGCTTTCTGAGCTGGACTTTTTCTCCTTTCGCCGACCAGTGTTATAGTATGATGACCATTTTGTCGACAAGCCTTTGCCGGCCACACGACCAGCTGACGTCGGCTTACTGAGCTTATCCTTGTTCTTCATTACATTCAACGCCCTATTTAGAGTGGTGTCACAAGGGTTGCTCTTAGTCGACCCCGCGCTACTGCTTTGAGTCGCCTGCGGAAGGAATGTGAACCATTTAGAAATTTGGCTTCATTAATTAGAATGCAACCATCTGGAGCTAATTACACGGGGGTGTATTCCTTACCAGAACAAGCTCAAGCGCCCTGGTCTTCGGATCCGTGGTAAGCTCCTTTGTTTTCGGGTCCTTGTACCGGGCCCTGACAAAGTTCCTGGTCTGCTTGTCACCGTATTTATCGAAGAGGGGCGGTAGGCCTTGCTCGGCACGGTCCGCCTCCTCCTTGTCCCATATAGGCTCCGCCACTCTGTAACCGCCAGGACCGAGTTTGTGTTCCCCTAAGTTCAGCTCCTGCATTTCTTTCCCCCACTTACTTGATTCGGAGTTTGCGGTGCTCGAGCAATTGATCTTGAAGTCGTTGTAGTCATCTTCGGTGATCGAAGGATTTTTCTCCTTGATCTTCTCATAACTCTCACCTTTCTCGATCATTCTCTTCACATTGCTTTTCCAAGTAGACAGGGCCTTGCTCATCTTTGTGAGGGCAGCATTGTTCACTTTATTCCCTTTGAGGCTTGTGTTTTCAAATTCAGCGGGGAACTTGTATCGTTCGTGCAGCTTCGTGAAGAGGAGGTTGTGCAAATTCCCTCGGTCAGGATGCCTCAGGTTCTCGGTGTTGATCGAGACGGTGCTCCGGAGAATGCACCCGAGCTGAAGCGAGTACCCCTTGACTATTCGTTCGGGCGCCGTTGGATTCCCGTCGGAGTCCACTTCAGTAACTTCCTCCTTGAGGGTGTGGAGCACGGTCGGGCGCCGGTCCTTCCATTGCCTCTTCGGTTGGCTGCCATCTATGCATGCGCCGCCATCATCAGTGGTGGCATCCTCAGTGGCACCATCAGTGGTGGCATCAGTGGGGTCATCCTCGGCGGTACCATCAGTGGTCTCAGGATCGGTGGCGAAGGCGGCATCCTCATACAAGTGAGGTTGTTCCTCCATCTCCTGGGACAGCTTCCAGAATGCCTTGCCGCCCGAACCCCCGGCCTCATCGTTATTGGCCATGTTTCTCTCTAAATAGGAACAGAGTTTGGTCAAAAAGTTGGTTATTGTCAAGGAACAAGATCATGGTCTCATCATTTAGGGTTTGTCGACACCGAGGCATCCTAAAAGCTAAGCTTTTATCATTGAGGGTTTTTCGACGCCGAGGCACCCTAAAAGCCTAAGCTTTCATCATTTCGGTTTTTATCCACACCGAGGCACCCTAAAAGCCATGCATTAGTCACAAGTACACCGGGGCCCTTGATCCTACTTAATTAACTACTAAGATACCCCGGCCCATGCATTAGTCACAAGTACCCCATATGTCCTATCTTTAGCAAAGTCATGCTAAAATTCACGGAAAATTTCAGCATGACCTTTGCTGAAAATAGGACATATGGAGTACCCGAATTTGCCGGAACGAAAGTTAATCGACATTCCATCAAACTCAAGGGCCTCTCGGGTGGACAAGGCAAAAAAGGCCTCCATCACAACATGGAAAATACATTGGCATGTGAAGAGGTGAAACAATATATGCATCTCCAAGCAGTATCATTCAACATTTTGGACAAACCACTACAAGCAATACTGGATCAGATACAGTATCATTCAGTCTGATGCTTTGTTCTACACTTTGATGCAAATTAGTATATAGAAGAAGCTATTTACTAGCAGTGCCATATATAAAAGACATTCAGTTTGATGCTATTTACTAGCAGTAGTAGCAGTTTTTTTCTTCTTCATTACTGTACTAGCACTTTTTTTCTTCTTCATTAACTGTATTAGCTATTTACTAGCAGTACTAGCACTTGGATCATATGCTAATGCTACATTGATACATCATCATGCTGGGTAATATTAAACCCAAGCAACTTTATAATCAACCCAAGATACATCAACTACTGCACTGTCCTGCCTAATAAAAACAGTCATGGCAGCATATAGTATATAAATCTGAATTTGTGTTTACAAGAAGAGTGCCCATTGCAATGTAAACCTGAGAACACAACTCACCTCAAGTGCAGGATATAGCAGACACCTACTTCTTCAGTCAAGTGAAGTAAAAGACCGTTTGCAGAACCTGTTTAGTCAGAGTTGAACATTAGAATCCATACTATGCTCTACTATGCTTGTAAACAAACACTATGCTTGTAATGGATGCAGTTGAAGTAGGTTGAGTTGCTGGACTTTGCTGTGCTTGGAGAAGGTGCATTGCGTACCGAGAGCTAAACATACGAGCACATCTCGGATTTGTTCTCAGAACATGGAAATGGAAAATGCAGGTTGACATTTCATCTAGTAGTGAGCAAGCAGAAGAATAAAGGCATTGGGAAAACTAGGTGCACTGTATTTTGGGTAACATGGCCACATGTTCTCGGTTTGCCCACAATTCAAGCATTGTATTCTTGGGTCAATCTGGGTCACATGGTTTGCAATTCAACCAATTTTGGGTCAATGTGGGTAACATGGTTTGCAACTGAACCAATTTTTTGTGCATATTTTCATGTACATATTTTCATGCAGTAAAATAGTATCTACGCCAACATCTGTATATTGTGCATAATAGATTCAAGACCAGAATACATTCTGGCCAAAGAAGATCAGCAGGAGGCAGGTGAACAATCTAAATCTCAGAATTTTGTAGAATAAAAAAACAAGATCAAAGATTACAGATCATGTACAAAACCTGAATACAGCTCATGTGGACAAATAAGATTCATTTAATTTATTATTGTTGGAACTAGAATTTTGTTCGCAGTGTTATTCGACGCAAGTAAAATGGGCTAAATCAAACCGATATCACCATCTTCTATGTTAAGGCCAAAAGGAGATGAATCAAATGATTTGGAGTTTTAAGTTCCATAATGATTTATTCCCCCAATAACAGATCTTAATCTACTTGTCAACAAGATTACAACAGTTGCAGACAATCCCCAACACCTATCAGTTTTAGACCACAAGAGTGTCAGATAACTGTTTTTTCAGACTACAAGAGTTTCAGTTAACTCTTTTTTCAGACTACAGTAGTTTCAGTTAACTGTTTCTTGGACTAAAACAGTTTCAGTAAACTGTATCAAGCACAAGCAGATTAGCACAAAAATATACCCCAATAGATCATCTACACCAAAATCTGAACACCACCAGTTACAGTTCATGACAAATTCCTGTGCAAAATCGTAGTGTACCTGCCCTGTACCCTGACGAAACCCGTGAAGAACCCCTCTCGCCGGAGTAGTCCCTGGGCACGCCGTCGATGAAGAAGAGGAGGGGGGGTAGCCCTGCACGTTGTGCGCCTGCGCCAGGTCATGCTCCTCGGTGGCGTCGGGGCGGCGTCGAGGCGGCGGGGCAGCGGCGTC